>NC_080723.1:16705010-16722510 GCF_019097595.1 Hemibagrus wyckioides | reverse complement strand
TAGTCAGGAAGTGAGTGAGTGAGTCACATAGTCAGGAAGTGAGTGAGTGAGTCACATAGTCAGGGAGTGAGTGAGTGAGTGAGTCACATAGTCAGGAAGTGAGTGAGTGAGTCACATAGTCAGGGAGTGAGTGAGTGAGTCACATAGTCAGGAAGTGAGTGAGTGAGTCACATAGTCAGGAAGTGAGTGAGTGAGTCACATAGTCAGGAAGTGAGTGAGTGAGTCACATAGTCAGGGAGTGAGTGAGTGAGTCACATAGTCAGGAAGTGAGTGAGTGAGTCACATAGTCAGGAAGTGAGTGAGTGAGTCACATAGTCAGGGAGTGAGTGAGTGAGTGAGTCACATAGTCAGGAAGTGAGTGAGTGAGTCACATAGTCAGGGAGTGAGTGAGTGAGTGAGTCACATAGTCAGGGAGTGAGTGAGTGAGTCACATAGTCAGGAAGTGAGTGAGTGAGTCACATAGTCAGGAAGTGAGTGAGTGAGTCACATAGTCAGGAAGTGAGTGAGTGAGTCACATAGTCAGGGAGTGAGTGAGTGAGTCACATAGTCAGGGAGTGAGTGAGTGAGTCACATAGTCAGGAAGTGAGTGAGTGAGTCACATAGTCAGGAAGTGAGTGAGTGAGTCACATAGTCAGGGAGTGAGTGAGTGAGTGAGTCACATAGTCAGGGAGTGAGTGAGTGAGTGAGTCACATAGTCAGGAAGTGAGTGAGTGAGTCACATAGTCAGGGAGTGAGTGAGTGAGTGAGTCACATAGTCAGGAAGTGAGTGAGTGAGTCACATAGTCAGGGAGTGAGTGAGTGAGTCACATAGTCAGGAAGTGAGTGAGTGAGTCACATAGTCAGGAAGTGAGTGAGTGAGTCACATAGTCAGGGAGTGAGTGAGTGAGTGAGTCACATAGTCAGGGAGTGAGTGAGTGAGTCACATAGTCAGGAAGTGAGTGAGTGAGTCACATAGTCAGGAAGTGAGTGAGTGAGTCACATAGTCAGGAAGTGAGTGAGTCACATAGTCAGGAAGTGAGTGAGTGAGTCACATAGTCAGGAAGTGAGTGAGTGAGTCACATAGTCAGGGAGTGAGTGAGTGAGTGAGTCACATAGTCAGGGAGTGAGTGAGTGAGTCACATAGTCAGGAAGTGAGTGAGTGAGTCACATAGTCAGGAAGTGAGTGAGTGAGTCACATAGTCAGGAAGTGAGTGAGTCACATAGTCAGGAAGTGAGTGAGTGAGTCACATAGTCAGGAAGTGAGTGAGTGAGTCACATAGTCAGGGAGTGAGTGAGTGAGTCACATAGTCAGGGAGTGAGTGAGTGAGTCACATAGTCAGGGAGTGAGTGAGTGAGTCACATAGTCAGGAAGTGAGTGAGTGAGTCACATAGTCAGGAAGTGAGTGAGTGAGTCACATAGTCAGGAAGTGAGTGAGTGAGTCACATAGTCAGGGAGTGAGTGAGTGAGTCACATAGTCAGGGAGTGAGTGAGTGAGTCACATAGTCAGGGAGTGAGTGAGTGAGTCACATAGTCAGGGAGTGAGTGAGTGAGTCACATAGTCAGGAAGTGAGTGAGTGAGTCACATAGTCAGGAAGTGAGTGAGTGAGTCACATAGTCAGGGAGTGAGTGAGTGAGTCACATAGTCAGGGAGTGAGTGATTGAGTCATAGTCAGGGAGTGAGTGAGTGAGTCACATAGTCAGGGAGTGAGTGATTGAATCACTGAGTGAGTGAGTGAGTCAGTCAGTCAGAGATTGAGTCAATGAGTCAGTCATGTAGTGAGTCAAGGAGTCAGTCATGTAGTGAGTCAAGGTGTCAGTGACACTGCCAGGGAGTGAGTCAATGACTCAGCCATGGAGCGAGTCAATGAGTCAATCACTGAATTGGTAAATGAGTCAGTGACAGAGTGAATCAGTCAGGGAGTTAGTGAGTGAGTGACAGAGTGAATCAGTGAGTCAGTGAGTGAGTCAGTGACAGAGTGAGTGAATCAGTGAGTGAGTGAGTCAGTGACAGAGTGAATCAGTGAGTGAGTAAGTCAGTGACAGAGTGAATGAGTGAGTGACTCAGTGACAGAGTGACTCAGTGAGTGAGTGACAGAGTGACTCAGTGAGTGAGTGAGTCAGTGACAGAGTGAATGAGTGAGTGAGTCAGTGACAGAGTGACTCAGTGAGTGAGTGAGTGAATCAGTGAGTGAGTAAGTCAGTGACAGAGTGACTCAGTGAGTGAGTGACAGAGTGAATCAATGAGTGAGTGAGTCAGTGACAGAGTGACTCAGTGAGTGAGTGACAGAGTGAATCAATGAGTGAGTGATTCAGTGAGTGAGTGACAGAGTGAATCAATGAGTGAGTGAGTGAGTGACAGAGTGAATCAATGAGTGAGTGAGTCAGTGACAGAGTGACTCAGTGAGTGAGTGAGTCAGTGACAGAGTGACTCAGTGAGTGAGTGACAGTCAGTGACAGAGAGTCAGTGACAGAGTGACTCAGTGAGTGAGTCAGTGACAGAGTGACTCAGTGAGTGAGTGACAGAGTGAATCAATGAGTGAGTAAGTGACAGAGTGAATCAGTGAGTGAGTGAGTCAGTGACAGAGTGAATGAGTAAGTGACAGAGTGAATCAGTGAGTGAGTGAGTGAGTCAGTGAGTGAGTGAGTCAGAGACAGAGTGAATCAGTGAGTGAATGAGTGAGTGACAGAGTGAATCACTGAGTAAGTGAGTGACAGAGTGAATCAGTGATTGAGTGAGTGAGTGAGTCAGTGACAGAGTGAATCAGTGAGTGAGTGAGTGAGTCAGTGACAGAGTGAATCAGTAAGTGAGTCAGTGACAGAGTGACTCAGTGAGTGAGTGAGTCAGTGACAGAATGATTCAGTGAGTGAGTGAGTCAGTGACAGAGTGACTCAGTGAGTGAGTGAGTCAGTGACAGAGTGACTCAGTGAGTGAGTGAATGAGTGACAGAGTGAATCAGTGAGTGAGTGAGTGAGTCAGTGAGTGAGTGAGTGAGTGAGTCAGTGACAGAGTGAATCAGTGAGTGAGTGAGTGAGTCAGTGACAGAGTGAATCAGTGAGTCAGTGACAGAGTGAATCAGTAAGTGAGTCAGTGACAGAGTGAATCACTGATTGAGTGAGTGACAGAGTGAATCAGTGAGTGAGTGAGTGACAGAGTGAATCACTGAGTAAGTGAGTGACAGAGTGAAGCAGTGATTGAGTGAGTGAGTGAGTGAGTGAGTCAGTGACAGAGTGAATCAGTGAGTGAGTGAGTGAGTCAGTGACAGAGTGAATCAGTGAGTCAGTGACAGAGTGAATCAGTAAGTGAGTCAGTGACAGAGTGAATCAGTGATTGAGTGAGTGACAGAGTGAATCAGTCAGGGAGTTAGTGAGTGAGCAAGTGAGTCAGTGACAGAGTGAATCAGTCAGGGAGTTAGTGAGTCAGTGAGTGAGTGAGTGAGTGAACTACTAACTAAGTGTAAAGTTATGTTGGATCTCTTCATCACCTGCCTCCTGATTCACATTAAAGCCAGTAAGGATTTGGGGCACTTTGTTTCTGCTATGGGGCATTTTATTTTTCTCACCATCTGGATAGAAAGACATGCAGCAACTTCCAGGTTTAACAAATCCTGCACCCCAGTTTGTTTTTGAGACCATTTCTGAATTTTTTATGACTCTTGATACGATTCTATCTTTCTTCTGCAAACGTATACATGTCCCTCACAGCTTTCCTAACATGGGCTGAGAGAGGGAGAATTAGAATAAGATTCTTTAAGAAGATATGCAACATCAGGCCTGAATTTCACAATGCAGGATTTCACCATCACACAGGGAGTAAAGAGAAGTGAAATTCTGAAAGTGGCCAAATTTGTGTCATCTTAGGCAGAAAAAATTGTAATAATTTTGCGTGATAGATGTGATCCGTTATCATCTATTCATTTTCATTACATGTCGCTCTTTGCTGTTGAATAATGACTAATTTTATGATTAACCGTGTTTTTCGAATTTGCCTGCGCTATTAATTTTGGCAGGGGTACAACCTACTATCTGTGCCAATAAAGAATGAACTGCGAGCTCATGCATGAGAGAAGTGTGAAAGAGAGAGATAGAGAGAGCGCGAAGTCGAGTGAGAGAACATGAGGACGAGAGCATGCACTAGAGAGGGTGTCCGAGATTAATATATATAATGTATATAAATATATAAATATAATATTTTTATATATCTTGTGTGTGTGTGTGTGTGTGTGTTAGAGAGAGAGACACACAGAGAGAGTGTGATAGGCGCACACAGGTTTAGAGAGTAAGAGAGAGAGAGAGAGAGAGAGAGATAGAAACACACACACACACACACACAGGTAGAGAGAGAGAGAGAGTGAAAGAGAGAGACAGACACAGGTATAGAGAGTGAAAGAGAGAGAGTAAAAGAGAGAGACAGACACAGGTATAGAGAGTAAGAGAGAAAGAGAGAGATAGAAACACACACACACAGGTAGAGAGAGAGAGAGAGAGAGAGAGAGAAACACACACACACACAGGTAGAGAGAGAGAGACACACACACACACACACAGGTATAGAGAGTAAACGAGAGAGAGAGAGACATACAGGTATAGAGAGTAAAAGGGAAAGTGAGAGAGAGAGAGAGAGAGAGAAGTATAGAGAGTAAAAGAGAGAGAGACAGAGACAGAAATAGACACACACACACAGGTATAGAGAGTAAGAGAGAGAGAGACATACACACAGGTATAGAGAGTAAGAGAGAGAGAGAGAGAGAGACATACACACAGGTATAGAGAGTTAAAGGGAGAGAGAGAGAGAGAGAGAAATAGACACACACACACACAGGTATAGAGAGTAAGAGAGAGAGAGAGAGAGAGAGAGAGAGAGAGAGAAATAGACACACATACATACACAGGTATAGAGAGAGAGAGAGAGAGAGAGAGAGAGAGAGAGAGAGACATACACAGGTATAGAGAGTTAAAGGGAGAGAGAGAGAGAGAGAGAGAGAGAGAGACAGAAATAGGCACACATACACACACAGGTATAGAGAGAGAGAGAGAGAGAGAGACATACACAGGTATAGAGAGTAAGAGAGAGAGAGAGACATACACAGGTATAGAGAGTTAAAGGGAGAGAGAGAGAGAGAGAGAGACATACACACAGGTATAGAGAGTAAAAGGGAAAGTGAGAGAGAGAGAGAGAGAGAGAGAGAGAGAGAGAGAGAGAGAGAGAGAGAAGTATAGAGAGTAAAAGAGAGAGAGACAGAGACAGAAATAGACACACACACACAGGTATAGAGAGTAAGAGAGAGAGAGAGAGAGACATACACACAGGTATAGAGAGTAAGAGAGAGAGAGAGAGAGAGAGACATACACACAGGTATAGAGAGTTAAAGGGAGAGAGAGAGAGAGAGAGAGAGAGAGAAATAGACACACACACACAGGTATAGAGAGTAAGAGAGAGAGAGAGAGAGAGAGAAATAGACACACATACATACACAGGTATAGAGAGAGAGAGAGAGAGAGAGAGAGAGAGAGACATACACAGGTATAGAGAGTTAAAGGGAGAGAGAGAGAGAGAGACAGAAATAGGCACACATACACACACAGGTATAGAGAGAGAGAGAGAGAGAGAGAGAGAGACATACACAGGTATAGAGAGTAAGAGAGAGAGAGAGAGAGAGACATACACAGGTATAGAGAGTTAAAGGGAGAGAGAGAGAGAGAGACATACACAGGTATAGAGAGTAAGAGAGAGAGAGAGAGAGAGAGAGAGAGAGAGAGAGAAGTATAGAGAGTAAAAGAGAGAGAAACAGAGACAGAAATAGACACACACACAGGTATAGAGAGTAAGAGAGAGAGAGAGAGAGACATACACACAGGTATAGAGAGTTAAAGGGAGAGAGAGAGAGAGAGACATACACACAGGTATAGAGAGTTAAAGGGAGAGAGAGAGAGAGAGACATACACAGGTATAGAGAGTTAAAGGGAGAGAGAGAGAGAGAGAGACATACACAGGTATAGAGAGTAAGAGAGAGAGAGAGAGACATACACAGGTATAGAGAGTGAGAGAGAGAGAGAGAGAGAGAGAGAGACACAGGTATAGAGAGTTAAAGGGAGAGAGAGAGAGAGAGAGAGAGAGAGAATGTGGGAGCGGTAAAACAGGCTAGGTTATTACTCACTTAGCATTAGCTGATCTTCCATATTCGAGATGAATGAAGATGAAAGCATGTCACGAAACAAAAGCTCATGCTGTAATGGAAAACAAAAGGTTGGACTAAACTACAGAAATCCGCGATCTCGTCCACATTTTAGCGGCGAATAAAAAGGGCAGCACCTGGTAGGTCAATATTTTATTGAATGTGATGAATTTAATGATGTTTTTTAAAGCATTATAGACAGTATTTCCTGTATACTGAGGAGTTAGTTCTTTTAAAGGAAGGAATGAGGTGTATCTGTTTCTCATGAAGTGTGGAGGGAGGAAGTTTATAGTTTAAGAGGAAATGACTCGCTGTAGATGTCAATTTTTATGGCCATCATATCATACTCATACACACTTAGACTGCGAGACGTAATATCGACCACGCTTTCAGGACTGAGCGCGTACCGTAAAGGACAGTTCAGAGCTCTGGAGATACTGTAAAGCGTGAACAGTCAGACTTTTGACTTATAGTGCCAGTGGCGGGAATCCAAACAGTATTAGGATCATTGCTTTTCAGGGAGTTTTCCCTTTGCCATTCGTTTCTGCCTCGCTGATCGTGGATGTGATGTTCTGTTTAGTGGTTAGCATGCTTGTGGGTTTCTCACCTCTGTCCTGTGTGTGTGTGTGTGTGTGTGTGTGTGTGTGTGTGAGAGAGAGAGAGATTGTGCTCTCTGATGCATTATGATGTATAGTCACCATGCTGTTACTGAGTTTTGTGACCATATAATGGTAATCTCCTACAATTTCTTTCTTTCTTTCTTTCTTTCTTTCTTTCTTTCTTTCTTTCTTTCTTTCTTTCTTTCTTTCTTTCTTTCTTTCTGTCTTTCTGTCTTTCTTTCCATTGATTTTATATTCTTCCTTCCTTCGTTCGTTTGTTTGTTCCTTCCTTCCTTCCTTCCTTCCTTCCTTCCTTCCTTCCTTCCTTCCTTCCTTCCTTCCTCCCTTCCTTTCCTATTTATCACTTTTAGATCTTTCTTTCTTTCTTTCTTTCTTTCTTTCTTTCTTTCTTTCCATTGATTTTATATTCTTCCTTCGTTCGTTCCTTCCTTCCTTCCTTCCTTCCTTCCTTCCTTCCTTCCTTCCTCCCTTCCTTTCCTATTTATCACTTTTAGATCTTTCTTTCTTTCTTTCTTTCTTTCTTTCTTTCTTTCTTTCTTTCTTTCTTTCTTTCTTTCTTTCTTCTTTCCATTGATTTTATATTCATTGTTCCTTCCTTCCTTCCTTCCTTTCCTATTTATCACTTTTAGATCTTTCTTTCTTTCTTTCTTTCTTTCTTTCTTTCTTTCTTTCTTTCTTTCTTTCTTTCTTTCTTTCTTTCTTTCTTTCTTTCTGTCTTTCTGTCTTTCTTTCCATTGATTTTATATTCTTCCTTCCTTCGTTCGTTTGTTTGTTCCTTCCTTCCTTCCTTCCTTCCTTCCTTCCTTCCTTCCTTCCTTCCTTCCTTCCTTCCTCCCTTCCTTTCCTATTTATCACTTTTAGATCTTTCTCTTTCTTTCTTTCTTTCTTTCTTTCTTTCTTTCTTTCTTTCTTTCTTTCTTTCTTTCTTTCTTTCTTTCTTTCTTTCTTTCCATTGATTTTATATTCTTCCTTCGTTCGTTCCTTCCTTCCTTCCTTCCTCCCTTCCTTTCCTATTTATCACTTTTAGATCTTTCTTTCTTTCTTTCTTTCTTTCTTTCTTTCTTTCTTTCTTTCTTTCTTTCTTTCTTTCTTTCTTTCTTTCTTCTTTCCATTGATTTTATATTCTTTGTTCCTTCCTTCCTTCCTTTCCTATTTATCACTTTTAGATCTTTTTCTTTCTTTCTTTCTTTCTTTCTTTCTTTCTTTCTTTCTTTCTTTCTTTCTTCTTTCCATTGATTTTATATTCTTTGTTCCTTCCTTCCTTCCTTCCTTCCTTCCTTCCTTCCTTCCTTCCTTCCTTTCCTATTTATCACTTTTAGATCTTTCTTTCTTTCTTTCTTTCTTTCTTTCTTTCTTTCTTTCTTCTTTCCATTGATTTTATATTCTTTGTTCCTTCCTTCCTTCCTTCCTTCCTTCCTTTCCTATTTATCACTTTTAGATCATTCTTTCTTTTTCTTTCTTTCTTTCTTTCTTTCTTTCTTTCTTTCTTTCTTTCTTTCTTTCTTTCTTTCTTTCTTTCCTTCCTTCCTTCCTTCCTTCCATTGATTTTATATTCTTCCTTCGTTTGTTTGTTTGTTCCTTCCTTCCTTCCTTCCTTCCTTCCTTTCCTATTTATCACTTTTAGATCTTTCTTTCTTTCTTTCTTTCTTTCTTTCTTTCTCTCTCTCTCTATCTCTCTCTCTCTCTCTCTCTCTCTCTCTCTCTGTCTCTCGGGCAAAAAAAGGCTGCTATATTTTCAGTTTGCTCTGTGAGCCTAAAACAGGACAGAAATCAAATGAGCGAGTGTAGAGGTCGCTTCCTCTACGACTTTCCAGGTCAAGTCCCTAAACCGACTAATCTCTTTCTCTCTGTCTCTCACTTACTTTCTCCAACTCTTTCTCCCATTATTCCATCAACTAATAATTCATCAATCTCGTGCTGCTTGTATCTGCTTTGTTCAGCTTTCATGTATTATTGAACTCACTCAAAAGCCAGAGCTGAATAATAGATGTTTTGGAGCGAGTCATGCTACGACTTCTCCAGCTCCGCAGGTCTTTCCCTCTGTTTCCTCCTATTTTTGTTTGGTTTGCATTAAAATTTCACCAGCTTGTTCTTCTTTTGTTTCATTGTTGTGGCACACTGAGAGATTTCTCTCAAACCTCAGTTTGGATTTCAGAAATGAGCGAAAGGCTGAAATAAGCAGATGCAATGCCAGCTCACTTCACATCCATGCTTCTAACTTTAGGTAGGAGTGAGACTTTTTGTCTATATTAATATCTCATATATCTTATATATCTGGTGTTCTATACAATTAGTGTGCAGCTAGTGCGCTCCACATCTGCACCACATCTGCACCACAATGCATAGCTGCTTCTTCTAGACTGAAATTTACAGAATGAAAGTGAAGACCAGAGCAGCGGAGTTTCAGCCAGGACGAGTGTAATGGTGAGAGAGCAGTGTGATGATGAGGGCGGAGTCCCGAACAAAAGTTAGCTTTTGTCCAAAAATAAAAAATTAAAAAATCATACCGGTTCTACACTGAAAACTTTCAAATGTCATATTTTTCATTCTGATTTTGAAGGGAAATTATTTCTCAATTAAATTTGAAATAACAGCTGTTTACATCTGTATAATTAATTAATTAATTAATAAATAAATAAATAAATAAATAAATAAATAAATAAATAAATAAATAAATAAAAATAACTTATATTATTATAAAAAATAAATTCCACAAAATTCTTTCTGCCTTCTTCTTTTTCTTCAATTATTATTATTATTATTGTCCCTTCTTTTAATAATTTTTCTTTAAAAAAAATAAAAATAATAATAATAATAATAATAATAACACTATTATTATTATTATTATTATTATAATTATTATTATTATTATTATTGTTTCTTCTTCTTCTATTTAATAATAGTATTATTATTATTATTATTATTATTATTATTATTATTATTATGTTTCTCCTTCTTCTTCTTCTTCTTCTTCTTCTTCTTCTTCTTCTTCTTTTCCTTCCTCATCAGTCTCTCTCCTCCCTCTCCTCACTGAGCCACATTGTGTTGAGTTATTGAGTGTGAGCTGAATTTTCTGACCTCATCATGTGTTTATTATTGTAAAAGAGAAGTGTTCATAATGAGATAAAGAACAAAAGTAAACCGGCGAGCAACAATCAGCCTCTTATCATCTCATCTGCTTTCCTTCTCTCCGATCGCTTTAACAGCTACACTGCTGTTTTTTCCGCTAGGTTTATTTATAAGGTTGAATATTTAAAAGCATATTCTTAATAATGTGTCCTGAAAAGTCCCCCCCCTCTCTTTTTGTGTGTGTCTCTCTCTCTCCCTCTCTCTCTCTCTCTCTCTCTCTCTGATCTCAATATACTCTTCAGAGCTTAATTAGGATCAAATCAATCATGTATGGACAATGTGTCCAATTAGGCACAGCTCTTCTGCTGCAGCGTACTTATTCTCAGCGGGTGTTTGTTATCTGTTATTAAGCCTCTTTTTTCTTTTTTTTCCCTTGTGTTGGTCTTCACAGAGCACAGAGCTAACATTCTGCAGTAATCACACATCCTCTCTGTGCAAGGTGAATGCAGCTGATACATCACGACTGATAAATGCAACAAACACCAGGTAGTTTAAGCGTTGTGTAGCCAAAAGCCAAAAACACAGCAACAGGCAGCTGCTGACTTACTCTTAGTCATTTACTTCATTATTTGATTGTTTTGTCCAGTTTGAGCTCATTATTTAGCAGACACTTTCTTCAAATCATTATCACAATGCTGTAGAGATGGACTGGGAGGATGAGAGAACTAAACTTTCAAAATGAAATCCCACGTTTTACACAAAGAATCAGTTCAACTTTGCATTCAGGAAAATATGTGAATGTAATCTTTCTTTCTTTCTTTCTTTCTTTCTTTCTTTCTTTCTTTCTTTCTTTCTTTCTTTCTTTCTTTCTTTCTTTCTTTCTTTCTTTCCATTGATTTTATATCCTTCCTTCCTTCCTTCGTTCGTTCGTTCCTTCCTTCCTTCCTTCCTTCCTTCCTTCCTTCCTTCCTTCCTTCCTTCCTTCCCTCCCTCCCACCAACCTGCCTACCCACCTTCCTTACTTGCTTACCTTCCTTCCATCCTTCCTTCCTTCCTTCCTTCTCAACCCTCCCACCAACCTGCCTACCCACCTTCCTTACTTCTTTCCTTACTTGCTTACCTACCTTCCTTCCTTCCTTCTTTCCTTCCATCCTTCCTTCCTTCCTTACCTTTGTACCTACCTACCTACCTACCCTCCTTCCTTCCTTCCTTCCTTACCTTCGTACCTACCTACCTACCTACCAAACTACCCTCCTTCCTTCCTTCTTTCCTTCCATTCTTCCTTACCTTCGTACCTACCTACCTACCTACCTACCTACCTACCAAACTACCCTCCTTCCTTCCTTCTTTCCTTCCATTCTTCCTTACCTTCGTACCTACCTACCTACCCTCCTTCCTTCCTTCCTTCCTTCCTTCCTTCCTTCCTTCCTTCCTTACCTTCGTACCTACCTACCTACCAAGCTACCCTCCTTCCTTCCTTCTTTCCTTCCATTCTTCCTTACCTTCGTACCTACCTACCTACCTTCCTTCCTTCCTACCTTCCTTACCTTCGTACCCTCCTACATACCTACCTACCTACCTACCTACCAACCTACCCTCCTTCCTTCCTCCCTTCTTTCCTTCCATTCTTCCTTCCATCCTTCCTTCCTTCCTTCCTTCCTTCCTTACCTTCGTACCTACCTACCTACCCTCCTTTCTTCCTTTCTTCCTTCCTTCCTTCCTTCCTTACCTTCATACCTACCTACCTACCTACCTACCTACCAACCTACCCTCCTTCCTTCATTCCTTCCTTCCTTCATTCCTTCCATCCTTCGTACCTACTCTCCTTCCTTCTTTCATTCCTTCCATCCTTCGTACCTACTCTCCTTCCTTCTTTGATTCCTTCCATCCTTCGTACCTACTCTCCTTCCTTCTTTCATTCCTTCCATCCTTCGTACCTACCTACCTACCTACCCTCCTTCCTTCCTTAACTTCATACCTACCTGCCTACCCTCCTTCCATCCTTCCTTCCTTACCTTCGTACCCTTTCTTTCTTTCTTTCTTTCTTTCTTTCTTTCTTTCTTTCTTTCTTTCTTTCTTTCTTTCTTTCTTCTATATCCATCATTTTTAGAACCTTTAGTTACATTATTAACCAACTTAAGCAACACTTTTTTGTAAATCATAAGCTCGTAAACAGGTTTTGTTTTCAATTTATTGATTTATTTTTTTTTTGTATTTGTTTTGGTAAAGCCTGCACAAAACCACCTAACACGTGTATAATGCCTCAGTAAACTGTAAGTGTGTTTTCACAGGTGGTGGCAGTTAGGTGTGATTTCTCTGCGTTCCATCACTCGTTCAATGTAAAAATGTTATGTGACAAATGTTTACAGTTCAAATAGTGCTGAGATTTTTTGAGCTTGAACGTCAAGCTTCTGCAAAGCGATTTTGAAATGCTTCATGAATCATTAAAGTCAAAGTCTAAAAGTAAAGCATTTTTGGCTCCTGAGTGGACAGACAGAGAAAAATCGTTTGTCCTGACGTCTAGACATCGCAAGGTCAAATCCTGCCAATGCCACAGCCGTCCTTGAGCGGAGACCGTCCGTGCTGTCTGGACAGGACAGATGATATACACTCTCTCCTCTTAATCACAGTGACACTAGGCAATAATTGGTGTGTTTCGGTGTGACAACATGTGTTAACTTTCACCCTCTCTGGTGGGGCAGAATTGGCAGGCGACCAATTCTGACCAATTTAGGTTTGGTTGAAACAAAGAATCTGTCAGAAGAAACCAAAGACACAATTATCTTGCCAAATGACTCACAAAGGAAACCATAGCCTTCTGGAAGTTCATATTTATTAAAATACAGCTGGCGAAATATTTTACATTCAAATAAATTCTAACTGATATCGAGTCATTTGGATAGAAAGGCTTCTACAGGAGGAACTTTACACTCAGTGATAAAAAGCATTTCTCTTGATGCATTTTGGTTTCCAAACCTCAATAACTCAAAATCAGGAAGCCTAGAAATAATGTCCAGAGCGCTCTAGTGTGTTCTGGTGGTGGACCAATGACCAATGTTTGACTCAATTTAACTAAAAATAGTTAGTTTGAGTCAAACTATCTGGTTGTTATCTTAATAAACAAACTCATTGTTGTCAGCAAGCAAAATCAAGCAAACTCTGTATTATTCAGAGAAGCTTTTATCCACAGATAAAGAAAGACGTGTCGTGTGATTTTACATTCAGCCCCAGATCTCTGTGTGTCGAACGTGAATGCAGCTATCAGAGAAACTCTTTACATACGTGTCTTCACTGGTATGAGTTTAACAGAAGAATCCTGTGCTTGCCATCACGCCAGGTCAGGTAGCATTCTGAAAAAAAAGCACAGGAAACTCTAAGTTGCATCACAAATTAACCAAGAAACGAGAATATAAAAGTGATGGATGAAGCTTTATTTATATAATTTTATATTTACAATATATATAGCAAGTTAAGTAAAGTTTGGCAACACAACATGTAAGGTTAGGGTGTTGGACTGTTCATCGGAGGATTGTGAGTTTGACTCCCAGGTCTCAGGTCTGAAGCTGCCACTGCTGGCCCCCTGAGCAAGGCCCTTAACCATTAATTGCTTAGCTGTATAAAAATGAAATAAAATTGTAAGCCGCTCTAGATAAGGGCATCTGCCAAACACCAGAAATGTAAATGTGGAGGAAAAATAGATTTTGCAGCTGAAGATAGTTGGCGCTCTGGATCAGTTCCCTCAGGATTTTATAAAGTTGCTTCTAACTTTTTGCCTGTAGTGTAAACATTTGCTCACTCAGGTAATGTGGTTACAGGTGTGTGATTAGTCTAACAAGGTTTCAGATCCCACTGTGAATCTAAGCAGGAAGTGTTTTTCCTGCACCACCCCTTAATCGTCATGTTGCTGTTATTGTTGTTTTAACTTCGCTGCTTTTCTGTTTTCCTGCCTGAACTTTGCCGCAGCGCTTTATGATCTTGGTTATGATATTAGTGCCAGCATAAGCGATGCTCCATCTAATATCCATGCTATCCATAACCCTAACATTAACCCTGATGTTAGGTTCGCAGGTGCCATTACCCTGCGCTTATGAATAAATACAGTGCCAGGCTTTTCTCTCTAATGCAGAATGATTTGGTTTCAGCCTCTGTATGATTTATGGTGTCTGTTAACAGCATTTTAGATAGTGGTCACATATCAGTCTGTTTTAAAAGCTCCACTGATGCCATAAAGACTCAGACTATCTTTCCTGGTCAATCTACCTGTCAGACCTGTGAGAGAGTTGCTTTGTCACCGAGTCGTACCCTGAATAATAAGCACGGAGAGTCGCGAAGAAAGCCGTAAATCACAGACAATTCGGCTTTCATGTGTGCAAAAGCGATTCCCGCTGAAGCCAGCAGGCTATCTGTGTGAAATCTAACGAGCTGCCACGCTCTGATATGCACACCTCACCATTTTTTGTTTCTGATGACTCAAGCATCTCTCTTGTGGGAACCCACAGACCTGTTTTTGTTGTGTTTTTTTTTTTTTCCCCTTCCCTCGCTTCAGCCCGACTTTTCTCCTGCATTAATCAGAAGCCGATGGCTGCCTAGGAAGATGAAATGGCTCGAGTCGAACTCAGGAGAAACTCTAATACACTGACGCCTGCTGCAGCAGTGAATTAAAAACCAGTTCAGCGCTCGTTCTTTGCACCTGATCGCTCTGAAGGGTTTTCTAGGGTCTATTGCTGGTGATTTTCAAGCATGCTTGGATTATTTGGAATTTGATTCGAAAGTGCTGAAGCGGTGCAAGGTTGTTTTTTTTTTATTTTTTTGACTGTGTATCCAGTACTTTATATTCATACCATTTACAACTTTCTGAACCACCTTGGTAAGGTGATATGATTTTAATAAACGAAAAAATAGCTTCGCTTTTAAGCTAATCCTTGTTCTAATACAGGTGTTTTTTTTTTTGTTGTTTTTTTGGACAGTTAGCTTAACAGATTTACAAATAAACAGACAAATAGATTTGTGTGAATGACGCTTAAAACAGATAGCTTAAGACAAGTTATCACAAAGCTTTCATACATGTCATATTCTGAAACTCTGTAGTACTGAAGTTAGCTAGCTTGCATCAGATCACCAAAGTTTATCTTTGGCTTGTGTTGGGAACTTAAAATCAAGACATTTTTATACATAAATCCATTTTTTTTTCTGTTAAATCAGCAAGCACTGTATTAGCTAAGAACAATAAGCTAGTTAGCGATTAGCTGCATTGAAGTAAAGCACTAAATATAAATACAGTGACCTTTTAGGAAATTTTTAATTCCTTTTTTTTTTTATTTTATTTTTTTTAAGTATTATCACTCTGGTAGTAAATACAATAAGTTAGTGCTTGGGATGATTGCAGTAGCTAAGCTTTTGTGTTATTAGTGTTAACCTTGATAGCATGCTAATGCAGGACCAGGTCAAGTCGAGAAGCTTTTATTGTCATTTCAAGCATATAGATCTAGTAAAGTACACGTTAAAATGCAAACGGTGTTCCTTCAGGACCATGGTTCTACATAAAAGAGACGACACTAAACTACATAAGTAAACTACATGGTACTAAATAAAAATTTGTGCAAAAAAATGGACAATAATTGACCATAACTTGGATATAACCATCATCAAACTCTGTTTGGAGAACCACACCGGAACCTTTAGAATGGATGACCTTTGGCTGAGTACGAGACTGACCGCCATCTGACTACCCCCCACCCCTCTCATTATCACCCAAACCACAAAAAACAACCCCCCTACCCCACCCTCTGTTCCTCGCACAGTGGACAACACTGATGATGGTCACCATTTTGGAACCAGTGTACTTTTCCACTGGCAGCTCGTCCTGTACAAAAGATTCCAGAAACCTTTGTGAAACATCTTCACTGTTTCAGCGACTGTACAGACTGCCAACTAACCACCCAAACAACCCCACCTCTCTCATTATCACTTAAACCACAACTCTACCACCCCCCTGTTTCTCACACAGTAGAAAACAAAGACATACTGGAACATTTGGAACCAGAAAATTGGTCGACTTTTTTTCAGTTGGCAGCTGGTCCAATACAAAAGGTTCCAGAAGATGGGATTTTGAAGGAGATCTCCTCATGAGACACCAATAGGAAGTGGATGGCAATCAGGGCTGGAGATAGAACCACTGCTTAAGTATACTGTGTTAAAGAATCTGTTAAAGATAAGGAATTGAGGGAGTAGAAACAACATGGAGACACAAACACTACTTTTGTGCATTGATTACAAGTTTATTTACCAAACTACTAATCAGACAAAGGAACAAGTGCTGTGTCCATGCTGACACAATGTCACTGCAGCTGCTTTTAGCATTACTTTTGTCATTAAGTTCCTGTTGTAGGAGTCCTCATTTGAGATACTTCGTATTGTTGCTGCAGATAAGTGTTTTTTTTCAGCGCACATTAGAACCAGGCCAGAACCACATTTAACGTGCAAGTCTGTAAATAACAGACATGTCGTGTGGCCTTTTCTGATTTGCACCTCAGCATCACTTCAGGCACTTTTAGACATTTCCAAAACAGCGGGCTCTACTATTGACTCGTCTAGCAGTTTAGATCGAAATTGAATTTCAGCTCTCATTTAATTTGTCCTCTAGCGACCGTGCTGGAGCGCGTCACCGCGAAAGTGGCACGGACGCACACTCAAGTGCGTCGATAGCCAGAGCACACTGCAGATATGACAGGTTTGCCTTCGCCAACCCCCCTAGAGCTGCCAAAAATGATAAATTACCCCTCAGCCCTCTCAGTAGTTGGCTCAGAGGCAATCCAAGCTATTTGTTTCATCCAGATATCCTGTTGGTAAACACAACAGCAGCGGTGTGTGTGTGGCTGCGTGGGTGGGTGGGTGTTTAAGTCATGAGACTGTGTGCATCTGTGCCACGGGTGGGTGGGTATAAGCTTGGGTCAATGGGTGAGCAATTGAGCATGTTAATGTGTTTGTGTGTGCCTGAGTGAGCGTGTGTGTGTGTGAAAGGCTCATGTAATATATCGCCCGTGGTGATCCATTTAATTTGCTCATCATGGTCCTGTCTGTAACAGTTCCATGGCCAGTCGGTCACACTGTCCCCAGTGGAAAAGGTCTCCCTCATGATGGTCGGCGCTCGGCAGTCAGTGAACACGGTTATGGCTCTATAGGTTATGGGTTTGATTGCAGGTAATAGCTGCTGTCTTTGCACCCTCAGGCAAAGCTTTTACACCGCATGGCTGCTCTACAGATTGCTCTGAATTAGTTAGTATCTCTTGCCACAAGGCAAATTGGTGGCCAAATGCAATCTGGTTACTTTGTGTTGCTTTATTCCCAAGTGTCATGAAATTATAAGCTAATGCTTCATTGCTCTGTGAAATGCCAAGTAGTTATTTTTATATATTATTATTATTATTATTATTATTATTATTATTATTATTATTATTATTATACTTGTGAAATTTTGGTTAGTTAATAATTTTATATTTCTAATTTGTTTTATCAGCATTATTTTATGAACATTATTTGGAAAATATATTTTGTGTGTTGCATGATTGTAGAGGCAATGATGCCGTTATAATATTGTGATAAATTTTCAAAATATACTTTTCTGGAATGTTGCAAATGTCAGTATTTTTTGTTGTCCA
>NC_080723.1:16697510-16700010 GCF_019097595.1 Hemibagrus wyckioides | reverse complement strand
GAATTTATTTCAGATTTATTTATTTTTTATTCCGCCTACCAAATAATTTTCAAGTAAGTATTAAACGGTTAACTTTCATTTTCTTTCATTTCATACATAGACATATTAACCTTGCAACAATCTGAAAAGTGATTTTTTTCCCCCAACAGTTAAAAAGATTTAAAAAGAAATAATGTTATTTTTTTATATAAAAAAAACCAAGGCCTTTTAGTCTGATACAGTAACAAAATGGAATAATGGCTGTGCTGTTTTCTCTGTCTTGCTTGCAGTCTCACCCATGCACAAGTGCCATTAGGATGATGAAAATAGCTTTTGTAGACCCATTTATATATCTGTGTTGTTTATATGGACCCTTACTGAGATAAAGAGAAGATGACTGTGACAATTGTATAGCTATAAAGTGTAAAAGAATAAGAGAAGTTTTATTTCACTAAAAAAATACTGACATTGATTAGAAAATTATACTGGTGCAAGACTAAACATTATGATCCTAATTAAGGTAGGTGTATATTTTAAATACTTTAAAACAACTAAATGAGGGGAAGAAAGAAAGGCAAACACATACTTTGTAAGCCAAGCTGAAATTGCGACGGAGAACAAAGGCAAACTGCACCCAGAATGGGAGATGGTATGTTTGAGCTTTCTATAAAACATGTCTATTGTGAGGCTTCTAATGAAAAAAATATCCGACTATTTCTCCATGCAGTGACACAAGCAAGGATAAATGGCATATATTACACTCTATGGCCAAAAGTATGTGGACACGTTACCATCACCCCCCCATATGTGTTCCTTCTCCAAACTCTTACCACAAATTTGGAAGCACTCGGTTATTAAAGATGACTTTGTATTTGTATTTGGCAATTTCAATTTTACTGGAACTAAGAGGCCCAGTTCTGTTCTAACGTGACAATGCCCCTGTGCACAAAGCAAACTCCATGAAGACATGGTTTAACAATGGTGGAGTGGACGAAATCGGCCTGTCCTGACCTCAACCCCAGAAAACACCATTGAGATAAACTGGACCACTGACAGCATCTCGGGCCTCCTCACCCAACATCATTGTTCTCACGAATGCTCTTGCAGCTGAATGAACACAAATTCCCACAGCCATGCTCCAACATTTAGTGGAAAGCCTTCTCAATAGAGTGGAGCTACTATAACAGTGGAGAAGAACAAATCTGGAAGGAAATGTTCAAGTTTGATTAGGTGTCCAGATACATTTGGGCCACATATAGCGAGTATCTGAAAGTATGATGAAATACAGTATGCCAGAAAGCATGGTGATGGAAATCCAGTGCCCTTCTTATATCCCACAGTGCACTACAACATTTTATAATAATAAGAATAATAATTAATGAGACTACAGCAAAGAGTATCCACACTTTGGTGTTTGTAGACTATAGAGAATAGAGCGCTATATCAGACACAAATAGAGTGTTTGGGAGCCTGGAGGTATACACTACGCTCTGCTACATTCTTCTTGAAGATGTCTTTTTATTCTGAGAGGGATTAATTGGAAAGTGTATGGTACAAGCTTTCTGAGAAAGAAATCCTTACGTAATCTTAAAGCATTACCTCCAGAAGTCTTAAGGGTCTACGTGTGCTCAGGTTTAACCCTATCATCTTGAACTAGTCTGTTTTAGATCCTCCAGTAGTTTACTGCCCATGTTTTGCCAGCTGTGAAAAATAATGTGCTGATTTAGAGCTAGACTGTAAATCTCTGCTGATGTAGAACTTTCTCACAAGTTCATAAGAATTCTAGGTTCATCCATGTATATCCAGATTTGGAAAATAACTTGTAGTCCTTTTATAAAAAAAAAAAAAAAATCTTGGTGCATACTTTTTTTTTTTTGGGAAAATGCTGACACAAGCCGGTTAGCAATTCAGATGGTTGTAATGAGTTGTGAAATTTGATGTCAAACATGTAAAAAAGTAAAAGTGCAAGCATGCAGGTTGAACAATATACAGACTGTGGTGGAGAAATCCTCATTCACCTTGACTGTAGTATAAAAATTAAGAAAAGTCACATTCCGTTGCCCAAATTGCCATTTTTGAAGAAAGTTTAAACCTATCCCTACCCATTTCCATAGAAAGTTTGACTGACCCTGCCCACACTCAGAAAACCCTGTCTTCTCCCTCAGACATTTTGACCAATCCTGTCTTCTTCCTTTAGAAATTTTGACCCACCCTGTCTTCTCCCTCAGACATTTTGACTAATCCTGTCTTCTTCCTTTAGAAATTTTGACCCACCCTGTCTTCTCCCTCAGACATTTTGACCAATCCTGTCTTCTTCCTTTAGAAATTTTGACCCACCCTGTCTTCTCCCTCAGACATTTTGACTAATCCTGTCTTCTTCCTTTAGAAATTTTGACCCACCCTGTCTTCTCCCTCAGACATTTTGACCAATCCTGTCTTCTTCCTTTAGAAATTTTGACCCACCCTGTCTTCTCCCTCAGACATTTTGACCAATCCTGTCTTCTTCCTTTAGAAATTTTGA
>NC_080723.1:16657510-16692510 GCF_019097595.1 Hemibagrus wyckioides | reverse complement strand
TTAATTTTATTTTATGTCCTTGAAAAATTATTTAACACTGAAAAGGAGAGAATATGCATGTGTTTGTGGGGTGCAATAATAATAATAATAATAATAATAATAATAATAATAATAATAATAATAGTAATAAAAATTGCTACCCAGCTGCTTTCACATGAGCGTTCTGTTCAGCTTCAGTCTTCACCTGCTAACGTGGCAGTGATTAATGAGACTTTTCCCGGAGCAGACGTTAATGTTACAATTGCACCTATAGTGTTTGCACGAGGGGAATCTTTTTTTTGTGTGTCTGGATCACCACAATTTCCATAATTAACCTGTCTCATGTTAAACATTAGTCACGGTGTATTAGGAGAGAAGTCAGTGTGATGGATCAGACGGGACGGGGGAGCTACAGCTGCTGAATGAGAGCTCATGATGGAGGATCATCCTGGCAAGCTACACTCCGTATTTTTGGATACGGGCCTAGCGTATCAGGAATAAATTACTCTGTCCGCTGGGATTTGATCTTTTGGAGCGGTTTAAGATTGGAGCTTCATCTGGTTTAGACCCAAATAGTACTTTGTATAAGACATCCGTCTGAATAGGAGAAAAAAAAAAAATTCAGTTTTGAGTTATTTTTATTTGATTGTTATTTTATTAGACCTGTTAGGTGATGAAAACAGAACCGTATGTATTTTATTTCCTTTAGGGCTCAGTGTCTATACTTTCCTCATATGTTACAGCCCACTGATATCCACATCGGAGGCTTATACAGCTATAATAACCATTATATAATAGCCCTTCTGCTATTTCAGATGATTCAAATCCCCCTCTTGTCTGATCGTATTTGAAATTCGACTCTTAAAACCTCCAGATAGATTGATTCTCTGAAAGTTTTATAAGACGTCGGCTCTAGAGGCATTGCTTAATGCATTAGCCTTATATCCCTACAGAAGAGGAAGCAATTACATTGGCCCACTTTCTCATATTCCATCATAAAGCTCTGTGAAATGTATGCAAATTTTCCCGGAGACTCGAGACCCTCTCTCGAACCCGCTATCAGCACACATGGCAACCCGCCGAGCAACAGTGACACTTGAGATGTGTTTTCTTGTTTGTATCTTTTGCGTGGAACTTGCCCTTGTCGATGAAGGAACATTCAGTGTGTGTGTGTGTGTGGGTGCGTCTCAGAGTGTCTTCTCGCTTCGTTAACCTGTTTTTGATATGCAGACGCACACTCGATGCCTCAATGCCGCACCTCCTCCTTCCAGACTAGATGGCTCTCTGGGAAGCAGGGTGGCTTGTTTGTGGTATTGTGCTGTCTGCACTTTTTCCGTCTATTTTTTGACTTTCCTGCACAAACACTTTGTGAATTGGGACATTAAATAACCTGCAGCTATGTTCATCACACTGTACCTATAAGCTTAGGCCACCTGACTATAATAGCCTACTTTTGATCACCTTAACCTGTTTTTTTTCTTTTCCCACGAAGGTCACACCACTGCTTTCTTGCATAATTTCTTGTTCAGTTCTCTCATAACTTCTAAAACACGGGAAAACTGACATATCATTACTGTTAAATAATCTTATATAATCATATATAATCATATCCGAGTCAGTTTCAGTTGAAGACTGGTTTTGAAAATAGGTACACTTCAAGTGAAATGAAATGAAATAAAATAAGACGTCTTTAGTTCGATAACTTGAGGTAATACTGAGTGAAAGATGCAGTATGTTTCATGATAGTTAAATTAACAATTCTTTGTGTAGGATGGCACTGTGGCCTTGATTTTAACACATTTGCCTCGCACCTTCAGGGTTGTTGGTTCGATTCCTGCCTTGTGTTTTCACAGAGTTTGCATTTTCTCCCCATGCTTCGGGGGTTTCCTGCAGGTACTCTGGTTTCTCTCCCAGTCCAAAGAAATGCCTTGTAGGCTGATTTGCATCTCGTAATATGTGAAGGTGTGTGTGTGTGTATGTGCCCTACCACCCCTCTCAGGATGTCCCCTGATCTTGTATCCCAAGCCCACTGAGAGACTCTATGCTCTCTGCAACCGTGTGAACGATAATCACTAAAGACAATGTATGGATGTATAATATCTGTATACAACAGGGGTCTCAAATCTTTTTTCCTTTCAGAGCTACTTTGATGAAATGAAGGTGGCCAAGAGCTACTTGTTTTATTTTTTTTAGTAACATTTATATACACAGCTTATTGCCATTAACCAAACATGCTGAATAAGCTATTTTCGTGTGAAATAGCCATTTTTGCAGTAAATCATTTGAAATTCACATAAGCATCATGTTAATCATTGAGTCGAGTTAATTAATTTAGCAACACGGGTTTGCTGAGTAGATTTATCAGTTATTATTGCCATTTATTGATTATTATTGATTACATTAATTCACATGGATTCTGTTATTTATCAGCAAATTGTTACTTCCACGTCCCATGGCACATACCCTTAACAAGACTGAAAAAGACACCTTTGATATAGAAGGTTACTAATTTTGAAAACAGAGACCTGAATTTGTATTGGCCTTTTTGTGATGAAATAGTAGTATTTTATTACAACAGGAAATATTTAACAGTACTTTACAATGAAACACCACCTGGACTAGTAAGAAATATCTACAGCACACTCGTCCTGCATCTTCGTGCAGCAGTATAGATTCATTCAGTGCTTTCGCTTTGGCAGCATCGTAGCTTTATTCCTAATGCTGTTTAGTCCTCACGTGTTGGAGACCCCTGGTATACATATTTAACCCTGCAGTTATAATATAACTTAATAGTGCTTTGGCTAGCTGGATAGAGAGTTCTCATTGATTTGTACATTTCCATTAAAGATGCTTCCAGTAAAATTGGTGCCCCAGCATCCTTTACATCTACATCTGACAGAGCTTTCATACTTTCAAATTGCCGTGTCTTTATGGAGAACACAGACTAGCAGAAAGATGCACAGTGTAACAGTGTCCCAGTGTGGCTATGCATAATATAATAATAATATAATATATCAGATTAGTGGAAGTAATTACCAGAACTTATTGTCTTATAAATTACAGTATGATGCGATGTTTCTCCGAATTGACAAGGACTGTATTTCTTGGAAAATTTTGATTTCATTTTGATTTTGATTTCACATTTTTAATGTTTAAATTTAATTTCATGTTAAATGTGCAAAAAACATTTCACAAACCATGCCTTTATGGACTGAATAGTGCTTCATCATAACTGGGTATGTATAAATAAATAAATAAATAAATATTTAAAAAATATCTAAAACTATAAATAGCTAAAGACAATTAATAATGTAAAAATAGAAATTAAATCAATATTTCTTATAACATCAAATGTGTTTCATAAATAATAGACACTTCAAATGTCAATAGTATCAATATTGTATTTATAAACACATAAAAGAACATTACAAAAATTACAAAAGTATTTAACCTGTATATATTTATTGTATATAATACTACTACTACTACTACTACTACTACTAATAATAATAATTAATGAACAGTATCTAATATTTTACATAGGTATTACAAAGATTTTTTAAAAGAAATTTTTCATGTAAATGATTAAAAAAATATATATTTTTCCTGTAGAAAATTTGAATTGCCTTATCTAAATAAAACATTATAAGTAGAGCTGCACTGCGTTTACTCTGCATGAACCACAGGCACAACTGTTGCTTTTTTTAAGCAATGAAATTCATAAGGAAGCAATGAAACGATTGTATCATCAACTCATTGTCTCATATTCGTTTTGATTACTTGCCCTGTGGTGTAGCTCGAGCAGTAGGATATAATGTAGTGGTGTTACAGATAGTACAGCAGAACAGAAATAAGTTGCAGGAAATGCCTGTTGGAAATGACTTCTTACATGGATATAGATGCCTAGATAAATAATGTATAATCACACAGCTCAAATTGAATGATGATGTGCCTAGAAACTGCCACTTCTGATTAATAGCCTGATGAAATTGAATCCACTGGTAACAAGAAGCACCCCCCCATCACATCTTTCCTTTCCCTTTTTCTAGATCTCTAACAACACAACAAATTTACAGAAAAGAACATTTTGACCTTAAGACTGTGTAATAATTACTGAATTCAGTTTGCTGGATCATTCACTGAATTCGGTGTGTATCCGTTCTGTAGTTCGACAAATTCCATGTCAACTTTTAATGTCAAGGTCGAACAGTTAACATTTGCCATTTCATCATGTTTTCTGCTGAACCTGATGGGACTAGTTTTAATATTATTGTAGAAAACCTGCGTCGCTCGCTGTAAACCGGGAATGAAGGGATTATACTTCCTGTCTATTTTTAATTCACTGGTTAACAGAAGGCAATTGTTTTTTTAATGAGAAAACAAAATGGCGTGGTAATTATCTCTTCCAGGCAATAGTAGTCATTTAATTATTTATCTGCATGGCTTTTCCTGATTATGCATTCCTCATTTTCTCTGTCCTTCTGGCAAACTCTTCTCTCATTTTGGGATTGTCCATGCAGGTGGGATGGGTTTACACACTAACTGTTTACAGATCCACTGGGCTGGGATATATGATCCAGCAAGTACACAGTAAAAATGACTTTCAGGTGTGTTGAAAGACAAATTGTGATGTCTGGGTCATCCAAAATGGCAGGGATGTTCCCAGTATGCAATGGCTACTGGTCCAAGAAAGGACAACCAGTTAATTGGATAGTCTGGTTAGATAACTAGCCCGTCTGGTCCAATCCTACAGAAAAGCTACTGTAGCACTAATATTTGAAAAAGTTAATGCTAGCTCTGGTAGAAAGGTGTCAGAACACACAGCTTGCAATGCGTAAGGCCGCGTAGCTGCAGACTGGACAGGATGCTCACCATGTCTGAGTCTTCCACAGAAAAAAATGGTCATGTGAGCATCAGAACTGGACCATGGAGCCTGGTGAATCACATTTGTTTCTTAAATCATGTGGACATCTGGGTGCATGTGTGTCACTTACCTGGGGAAAACTTGGCACCGGGTTAACTATGGAAAGAAGGCAAGCTGGCAGAGGCAGTTAGATACACTGAGCAATGTTCTGCTTGGGTCCTGGCATTCATGTGGCTGTTACTTTGACACCCCTTCATGGCAGCCAGCTTCCCTAATGGCAGTAGTCACTTTCAGTAGGATAATGTGCTCTAGCACACTGCAAAAATTGTTCAGGGATGATTTTATATATGCTTCAGAAACCACACTTCAGGACGTGTTTTTTTAAAAATTTATTTTCTTGGCAATAATTTCAGACATAATGTTTGTTATGCAGTTCCAGAACAGAGAAATTGGCCAGCATTATCATATATTTCACCTCAACACAAATTGGACTGAAAATCATTGCTTTTTTGTTGTTCTTTTGCAGAGACAGGTTTAATGTATGCTCAGTGTATTAATTTAAGGAGTATCAGTTAGGAATTTTAACATGTATGGTGGCTTTATCCTGATATTTGTTAAACTGATGGTGTTCAACATTTCTCAAGAAGACAAGTACATTTGAATAAATATAGCTGATGGTTAAAACGGACAAAAATATCTGCTTATTATTAAGTTTCTATTATATTTTCTGGAAATAATTAAAGAAAAAGTGGTGAGATGTTTCCTTTGATGTGCATTCAGCTGGTCTGAAAGAAATTACACAATCCAAGCACATGCTAGCTGTGCTAAATTTTGCTGTTACTATGGTTACCATGTAAGAGATACAAGAGATGTTTTAGAGGAAGTTCTGCTTTATACACTACATGGCCAAAGGTTTGTGGACACCTGACCGTCACGTCTATATGAGTTTGATGAACATCCAATTCCAGATGTATTTTTAGAAGGCTTTCTGATTTTGGAGCTTGGCCACCATTCAGCCACAGGAGCATTAGTGAGATCAGACGCTGATGTTAGGAGGTGTGGGTTGCAGTTTGTATTGCAGTTCATCCCAAAGGAGTTCAGTGGGGTTGAGTTCAGGGCCACTCAACCTCATTGAACACTTCTTTGAACTCTTCTTCTTCAGTGAACTCTTCCACTCCAATCTTGGCAAACCAAGACAATTGTGTGCTTCCAGCTTTATTGTTTAGAGAAGAACCACATATAAGTTCAGTGGTCAAGTGTCCACAAACTTTGGCCATATTCTGTATATTTACATACTTTACAATGATATAAATTATTTATCAACTTAACTGTGACCCTTTCTTTCTGCAGGAACTCAGACGTTTCTGGAATGAATGTCTACATTTGCCCCGACATTGCTTCAGCTCTTTCATAATCAGCAATAAGGAATGAATCTCAATGAAGGACAGGAAACGGGCTCAATCGGCTATTTATCGCACGTTCGGGGAGCCGTGCACAGACAAAATCATCTCAATTAAAGAAGGTGACGACAGACATGGTGACATAGTGGCCTTTAATATGGAGGAGACAAGTTCTTTGAACATCTCTTTTCTTTTCTCACAGTGTGTTTATACAAAGACATAGACACAGTGATGGTGTAAATGGAAAGAATCTGGATTTGACTCGATTTTGCCTTTTGCCCTTCGTTTGTTTGATTATTTGTTTATTTTCGGTTGGGGGGGTCATCCCCACGATGCTGGGTGCTGGCTGCGTGCGACGTCTCCTCCGCCAGCTCACGCTCCAGACCATCTTTCTCCTTCTCTTCCTCTTGTGCACGCTCAGCGTCTTCATTTCCGCCTACTTCCTGTATGGAGTCAAAAGGGAGTTCGAGCCTTCAGCTGGGGTGGCACCAGAGGACTGCGATGATGACCTCACGCCATCCCGGCTCCTGCCGCTCCAGGACGAAGTGGGTGGCGAAGCGGCGGCAGATGGCAGCCAGACCGACCCGGTGGTTCTCGTGTTTGTCGAGAGTCAGTACTCCCAGCTGGGTCAAGACATCGTAGCCGTACTGGAGTCGGCCCGATTCCGCTACCACACAGAGATCTCTCCTGGAAAAGGAGACATGCCTACGCTGACTGAGCGTGACCGGGGCCGCTTCGCTCTCATCATCTACGAGAACATCCTGAAGTACGTCAACATGGACGCCTGGAACAGGGAGCTGCTGGATAAATACTGTGTGGAGTACGGAGTGGGGATTATCGGCTTCTTCAAGGTCACACGATCTACTCTGTCTGTCTGTATGGATGAATAATGTGATAATCCACATTATTATAGTCTGACCTCACCATACGAAATGGATTTGTATTCTGCTATGTTACCCTCCGAGGCAGTTCACAGTTCACTTTCCCACTCTGTGTGTGTGTCTGTGTGTGTGTGTGTGTGTTTCTCTCTGTGTGTAGGCGAACGAGAACAGTCTCCTGAGTGCCCAGCTAAAAGGTTTCCCTCTGTTCCTGCACTCGAATTTGGGTCTAAAGGACTGCACTGTCAACCCCAAATCACCTCTTTTGCACATCACCCGCGCCCACGAGGTTTGTTCAGACGTAACATTAACACACTTCTTGTGATGTTTTTACTTAAAGATAATAAACTTGTTGGATGAGGCACTGGGGTCACTAGAAGACTCATCATGATGATTACAGCTGGTTTAGCTTCTACAGTAAGAGGGCGAGAAGTAAAACACAAAAGTGCAAAATATGGATTTTGAAGGCACTCAAGTTGAGTGGAGATCTATAAAAAATGATAACCTCTATGTGTATTGTTAAAGTTATGGAGACACTCAAGATATATTGTATAATAAACTCCTAATGTATTGTGTTTTGGAATGATTTCCTTTTTCATTATAGAGCTAATAAACAAAGGCCAGATTTCTTCATCAGTACATAGCATGGTATTTAGGTTTGCGAAGCCAGTAAATATCTACAAAAATAAGCGAGTTCCTCTGATTAGCGTCAGACTCAGTCAGAGCTGTATGATACCGATAATTAGAATTATAGAAGTAATTGTTTGGCTGACAGTGATGAGTCTCACAGACAGTGGTGATGAAGGGATGTCTTTCTGTTGATTTATATGACTATTATGAGCATAATTATAATGTAATAATGCATCTACACTGTGGAAAGAAAAGCCATTCGTCACTGTTCAATAAAGAAACTTTTTTTTTGACTGAGAACAAAGGAAACCCTTTACTGAAATCTAAATAGCTTATTGAAAAAGGAAATAGATATAAATGTATACATTTACTATCTGGAACTGATAACATGCAGTATGCTAAGGCTGACCGGTATTTAAGACTTTAAGAAATTATAATTATTAAAAGCTATCTGTTCTAATTTCTCTCTCTCATTTCTCTCTCTCTCTCCCCCCTCAGGTGGTCAGAGGTCCTCTTCCTGGTGATAACTGGACCGTGTTCCAGTCCAACCACTCCACATATGAGCCAGTACTGTTAGCGAAGACCCAGTCAGCAGAGAGCATCGGCCTGCGTGCCGTTCTCCACACCTCTGTGGTTCAGGACCTCGGGCTCCACGATGGCATCCAGCGCGTGCTGTTTGGCAACGGACTGGCCTTCTGGCTACACAAGCTGGTGTTTGTGGATGCCGTGGCCTTCCTCACATCTAAGAGGCTCTCGCTGTCCTTGGACAGATATGTGCTGGTCGACATTGACGATATCTTTGTAGGAAAAGAGGGCACCAGGATGAAGATGGCTGATGTAGAGGTGAGTAGGACATGCAGCAATGTGAAATGTTTAGGAATAAAATTATGATTTTTATTTTTTACTTGTTGTGCAGGCCATCACATTTTCTGTTATGAACAATAATAGATACCAATGATTTACTGACCGATAAAACATTATTGGTAACAGGTAAATTAAATATTTATCAATGATTTATTAATTCGACACCCAATAAGGCTAACTTAAGAAATGCAGACTTTAAGAATATGCCAGTTAGAATGGCCCAGTGTTTTATGGCCTACATTTGCATACTGAAACATGATAGGCTCTCATATTTTATGATGCAATAACACTTGACACTGACATACTTCTTGAAACAATGTGGTATAACTGTGTGACTGTGTGTTTCTCCACTGTGCCCATTTTTTTGCCCTTTCCTATAGGGTTTTAACCATAAAAAATCAGTTCAATGAAATTTGGTGTTGTTTTTGGAAGAATTAAGATTAAATAAAGATGAGGATGTAGCAGGTCCCTCTAGGATTTTACTAGGATTTTTTTTTTTTGTAATTGTTGTGGCTAATTGATTTCGCTGCTTGATTTTAATCGAAACTACTGAAATTGCAAAATTGCATGCACAGGATTCTTCTTTTAAACTCACATACATATTGACTTTCTGTAAGAGCCGTACTCATGTTCGTTGCACGTGAATCGAAGGGATCTTTGGCCGAATGTGTGTCGTGAGGACATCACACGACGATGACATCACACGACACGCCTTGACCCAAAGCTGCAGAAAATCTGCGGCCATTTTGAAAAATTGCAAGCTCGTCCGAATGTTGTGGAGTTTGCTTGAATTTGCGTAAATTTCAGGATTGCAAAGTGGCAAAATCCTGGAGGGGCTGATGGAAAATGCAGACAGATATAAAAATGTGACTACGATAATACTTTAAACTAAAATTAAAAAGTGTGTAGTCATAGTTTCTGAATGTGTCTGTGTGTTTGTGTTTGTATGTGTGTGTGTTTGTGTGTGTATGTGTGTGTGTGCTTTGACATCCAGGCACTGGTAGAGACGCAGAACGAGCTGCGGCAGTCAATCCCAAACTTCACTTTTAACCTTGGCTTCTCAGGGAAATTTTACCATGCAGGTCAGTGGACGATACGATACGATATATGATATGAAATTTTATTGGAAATTGTGTGTGTGTGTGTGTGTGTGCGTGCATGTACATGAGTGTGTACTGATACTGAGATACAATGTGACCCTGTTTTTTTCTCATGAGTGTTTTTGTCATTGGACAAAACCATTGTTTTGTCTGCTATTTAATAATCACCTGTTTTATCCTTTATTTTTTTCCTTTCCCAGAATAAAATATAATGCACTCTTTTGTTTCATTGCTTCATGAATCAATGGTTTGATAATTCAGCTAATAAAGCAAAATTTGCTGCTGCTGCTGCTCAACTCAAATCCCTTTTTACACACCAATATTATGCTGTGTTTCTATATCCACCATACTGGGTTGATTACTTTGTAAAACATTATCCGTGTGAAATGTTGTTGTTTTGTTTTAAGAGATCGTGTGTGCAACTGTGTGAATGTCTCCTGCTGCTGATGAGATTGAAAGATGACCTACAATCGTCCTCTGTTAACAAGCCGTGTGTGTAGGTGATCAGGGTTGAGACCTGTTGTTGTTCTCGGTTAGTAAGTAACATTGTGTGTGTGTGTGTGTGTGTAGGTACAGATGATGAGGATCTGGGCGATGACCTGTTGTTATCGTATGTTAAAGAGTTCTGGTGGTTTCCACACATGTGGAGTCACATGCAGCCTCACCGCTTTCATAACCAGAGCGTGTTAGCGGAACAGATGCTCCTGAACAGACATTTTGCAGAGGTCAGTACAACACACACACACGATACACAGACAGCGTTGTCACATTCAGCCATGTTAAAGCAACCAAGGAGACTTGGGTGTCATGTCAAAGTGTGTGTGTATATATATATATATATATCTATATATAGAGAGAGAGAGAGTTCAATGACAAAATGCAGTTATTTTCTTGTTTTTTGTTTATCGCATCGTTCTGTGTGAACTATAGAGACTGTTGTATGTGAAAATCCCAGATCAGCAGTTTCTGAAATACTCAAACCTGGAACCAACAAACATGCCACAGTCACAGATCTCACACTTTTCCACCTTTCTGATGTTTGATGTGAACATTAACTAAAGCTCTTGACCTGTATCTGCATGATGTGTTTATGATTTGTGCTGCTGCCACATGATGGGCTGGTTTAGATAACTGCATAAATGAGGAGGTATAGAGGTGTTAAAATAAAATGGATGGTGAGAAGGATTTCTATGCATTCGTCAGTTCTGTGTGATTGAATCGAGTAGCATTGACAGGTTTGTTTTTGTACATCCAACATGATCTGATCGAGTATTTTCAAAGCATTCTCACCTGAGGTTGGGATCACACTGGACCGAATGTGGGATCACATTAATACTATGTGAATAATTCAGGGCTATAAGTCAGTGTAGTAATTAGAGGCTTTTTAAAATTTAGCTTAGCATAAGCAATGAGCTTCTGTTTTATATATTTTTATGTAAACTATCTGGAATATTTTTTTCCTAAATCTTTCCTAAAATTTTTTAGCGTACGTCCACACTGGTGAGACCTTATAAGGGATTACATGACATCCAAAAGGTGTTGTACCCGTGTGTGTAATCCTGTCTCACATCTGTCACTGTATGTATTATTTAGCATCTGAGAACCAACAACTTTATTATACATATATTTCTGAGTTGGCTATGGTGTTGGCTATTCCTTCTAAAACCCTATTCAGTTATTTGTGGCTGAGTTCTCTCTCTCTCTCCCTCTCTCTCTCTCTCTCTCTCTCTCACACACACACACACACACACACACAGACAGACACATACACACACATCTTAAATGTGATAATACTTAAAGAAAAGTTATTTTCAGTGATCAGGATTGAGTCATTTATTTAATAGCTGCAATCAAAGCACAAGACGAGACGTTAACATCCCTCAACAAACCTCACTCTCGTTTATCGTACTACGTATGAAATTGGGAGACTTTAACACGCCCGTTTGCCCAGGATGTGAAATTTAATTTGTGGGCAAACTGAAAACAAGTAGCCTGAAGTGAAGAAAGCAGAGCTCTTGCACATCACGACACTTCCTAGGGCATATTTTTATGTGTGTAATTATTATGACTCTAGAAATGCTGCACCATTAAAGCCTGCTGTTTTCCTTGATTAAACTTAAATGCTAAGCATTTGTATCGACATTACGGGTGTAACGCCAGTACTTTCATATTATAGTGAAATGTAATCCACTTTGCGTTCACCCACACCGATTATAATGAGATTCACACCGGCTAGGAAGTGCGTTCATGTTTTTATTTAATACGAACCGAAAAAAACATCCGTTTACATCCGTTTATTGAGCTCATTGACAAGCAGCTTTTGTTTATTACGCTGGAGTCAGTTTAATTCGATTATGATTTCTAAGAAGCACCACCTATTAGAGAGATGAATAAATGGTTTGGCTATAATGACACTTTGAGGGATCACAAACAGATACAAGAAAATGATAAGAAAATACATTACACTGGGAAGGAGAAAAGCTGACTCAGATACATCCTTCATTTACTGGTCAATTCTAAATGTGTTTAAAGGCTACATCTGTGTTTTTACTGCACTAGAGGTTGCTTGGAAAGCAGCCCAGTGGCTGATCAAATGATTGTTCAGGATCAGAGATAGATGGCTGTCTTCACACCTAAGCAAAAGATCCAGTCTAAGACACCAGGATTCGATTCAATCAGACTAAAGGCATACATCTTATCATTATATACTGATCATCCATAACCTCACAAATATTTCGTCAAGCCTCCATGGATCAGACTAGTTTGTCCAGCACATCTCACAAATGCTTGGAGGCCAAATCAACACCTTTGTCATGTTCCTCAGACTTTTCCTGAACATTTTTTCCAGTATAGCAGGACATATTTTCCTTCGGAAAGAGAACACTGCCATTAGGTAATACAGTTACCATGAAGGCAACCTACATTTTGATAGATACTAATCATTGCATACCAGGAACACCCCATACAACCTACTGTTTTGGAGATGCTAAGACCCAGTCGCCCTAGTCATCACGTTTTCTCCTTTGTCAAAGTCGCTTTTTATGCTTGCCCAGCTTCCACTACATCAACTTTGAGAACTGGCTGGTCATTTGCTGCCTGATATATAATACATAATATAAATTTGCTGCTAATATATTCCACCCCTTGATGGGTGTCAGTGTAACAAGAGAATCAATGTTATTTACTTCACACCAGGAAGTGGTTTTGATCGCCGTGTGAAGGCTAGGAGTGTAACGTGATACCACAAACTGTAACTGGTTCTGTAATTTATATCCAGATTCAGATTTAATCCTCAAGTTTCTCATGAACACGATTGACCTCAGATCCAAACACCTGCTTAATAATCTGTCACTGGGCGTCAGACTTTCACATGGCCCCAGGATTACATTTTTGCACAAAACAGTCAGAAGTACACCCCTATATACTCCAGGTTACTAATATGAACTAGTTTATGATTTGCTATAACTATACCGTGAGGAGATCTGAGAGGTTTGTATTGGTTTGTACACACTCCAAAGCACATGATAGTCTAGGAAGATTGTTTAAGCCTAACTTCAGGGGATTGTGATGGGCAAGACATACATAAATTGGCCTGGTACATGGTGGTGGGAGTGCAGCAGGGCAATAACACTCTGTTCCTTCTGGAAAAGAGAGATTGTTTTATAGACAACTGAGACCCAACAATTTCATACCAACATTCATATTGACTCAAGCTTCACCAAACTTCACCTTGTCTACTCGGGGAAATTTTACCATGCAGGTCAGTGGATGATACGATGGTATATGATGGTAGTGTTTTATTAAGAAGTGTGTGTGTGCATGTACTGGTACTGATATACTATGTGACCTTGTTTTTTTTCCTCATAAATATGGGAGTGTGTTTGTCATTGGACAAAGAAAGATAAATCATTGACGCTGTTTCTTCTGTTAATTAATTATCACCAGTTTTATCCTCTGTTTTATTTTCCTTCCCAGAATGAAGAGGTTATAGTACACTCTTTTGTGTTTTACTGCTTAACAAATCAGTTGTTTGATAATTCAGCAAATAAAGCAAAATTTGCTATTGCTGCTGAACTCAGTTTCCTTTTTTGCACATCCTTATTTTGCTGCATTTGTACATACACCATTCTGTTTTTGCGAATATTTTACTTTGTGAAACTTATTCATGTGAGTAGATCTAAGGGGTTTGCATTGGTCTGTACACAATCCACACTACACAATAGACTAGGACGACTGTGATGGGGGGAAAATGTACATAAAGTGGCCTGGTAGTTGGTGTTTGGAGCGCTGCAGGGCAGTAGATATCTGGTCCTTCTAAAAAGAGATTGTTTTATATACAACTGAGACACAGCAATATTAACTTCATGAATATGATGTAGGATTGAACTTGAAGACTTTATGACATGCTCAGACAGTTAAGGCTCTGGGCTGTTGATCAGAAGGGTTGGGTTCAAGCCCCAGCACTTTTGGGCCCTTGAGCAAGGCCTTTAACCTCCTCTGCTCCAGGAGCGCTGTATCATCTCTGACCACAACTTCTAAAAGAAAGAATTTCACTGTGCTGTAATGTATATGTGACAAAGTCTTCTACTCTATTCTACATAAATTGTATGAATCTTGTCTGCAGGAGCACTCTATCCCCACACACCTGGGTTACGCAGTGGCTCCTCATCACTCGGGCGTCTACCCCATTCACGTGCAGCTCTACGACGCCTGGAAGAAAGTCTGGGGTATCCGAGTGACCAGCACAGAGGAGTATCCTCATCTCAAACCAGCCCGCTATCGCAGAGGCTTCATCCACAACGGCATCAGCGTGAGGGTCCCCTACAATGCAATGCAAACTATATAGCGTGTTCTTCTCTCCTAGGTTTCATTTGAGTTCTCTGGTTTCCTTGCTACCACCCAAACGCATGGCAGCAGGTGGATCGGCTATTCTAACTTGACCCTAGGTGTCCCAGAGCTGTCCCTTAATTGAATGCCTTGCAACCAGCGTTCCTGCGATATGCTCCAGATCCACCATGCTAAACTTGTTATTGAAAATAAAAATAGAAATCACAAAACACTGACATGGAAGTTTGTTCACATTTAATTAAAGATAAAATGGAGGCTTTTTTAATTGAATTGAAATGACGACATTCACGTAACTAATTAAGGTGTCAGCTGGCAGGAAGTACAACGTACAATATACGGCATCGGATAATAAATATTTTTACTACATAAAAATAAAATAAAATACCTTGCTTCAGATGACATTAAATCACACTGTGTGGTGTCTATGCATGCAGATTTTGTGTCATAGTTAAAGCTGAAACACTGATTATTTTATTTTTATTATTTATTTAATTATCCATTTATTTTATTTTATTTTTTATTTTATTTATGGAAGCCACAGGCACGGTCATATTTCTGTTACAGAAACGTTGATTTAGTTCACCAGTATTCAGTAAAACTATTTAATAAATCACTGAGGGGATTTATTTTCTTTTGTAATATAAGTCATATATTATTCATGCTTTGTCCATTCTCATGACATTACACTGTATTCAGTGTGTTCTTGTGCCCCTTAATAAAGATCAGACCCAAAAACTCTCAATACATCAGTAATACAAAAGCTAATGATGACTAGAAGAAATCTGGAAATAAGGTAAAAATAAAAAATTTGTTTTAAAAAATCAGATTTATTGTATTAACCAATAAACTTTTACTGTTACTTTCTTTTCGTTCACTTTTTTCTTTCTCACCCACACGCTTGCTTTCTTCTGCTCGCACACTATTTCTGTTCCTATGTGACTCTTTCTCCCATGTCATCCTCCTATTATTTCCTTATAACTCTTTTCTCTTCCCTTAACCTGGACTCAACTAATAACTATAATAGATCTGGGGTTTTACTCGCTCTCGCTCTAAAGCCTCGGCTGACATTACCTGCTCTTTACTCTAAATGCCTTCTTTGGATGATTTCTTCCATCTGTCTCTTTTTTGGAGCTTCATTTCTGTGCTTGTCTGACCCCCCGGTGTGATTGTCCTTGAAGCAGGGAGAGGGGTGGGACAGGAGAGAGTGGTTAGCTGATTGCTGAGAGCAGATTTATATTCAGATGTGGATTCTGCCTCTCATTGATTTTTATATACACCCGCCGAGTTCATGAACGCTCCGAGAGAGATTATGAATATTACATTAAGTCTTGCTCTATTTATCGAAGTGAAGAGAGAAGCTCGGTGCATGCTTTACCGTGTGTGTGTGTGTGTGTGCGTGGAGATAGATGGAGGGTGCATCGAGGTGTCCAGGCGGTTTAACGGAAAGTGAATTTATATGATGCTGTGTGTGAGAAAGAGAGAAAGTACTATAAACAGTGTGCTTTTATGTTTATGAGATAACCTATTGCTTATTTCTCTGTTAGGTGCTGCCAAGGCAGACTTGCGGTCTGTTCACTCACACTATCTTCTATAAAGATTACCCAGGAGGCCCCCAGGAGCTGGATAAGCTCATCGATGGAGGGGAACTCTTCCTCACTGTATTACTCAACCCAGTGAGTACGCACACACACACACACACACACACACACTACTCTCACAGCACATGGATCAGCCGTCTTAAAATTTCATTTCCGGCGTGTTTATACCCTGTGACAGAAAAGACACAGTTATAAGTTTGGTAATCAGGGTCAATATTCTAAAAAACCAGGCTGTACCAGAATAAATAAAATGATATCTGCACTGCATGCTGCATGCACCATCCCTTTATTATTCCACATCTGAGGTGTGGTTGTGTTTTATGTTCTTCACACTATACTGTATATCTCAACACTACTGATCAGCTATTAATCGATCAGCGCATTTGGTTATTGCCTCCCGATCTATACACATTAAGTGCATTAATCTAGTCCCTCATATCCGGAGTCCCATCATCCACATCCTCATTATGAATCTAAAACGATTGCCAATTACACGGCCGTTTAGAATTCTAAGATGTTAACAGAAATCCCGGAAGCCCCGCCCCCTATCCTGGGAAGCTTACACGGCGTCTTTACTTTCTGTTAAATGTTTTGACTACATGTAAAATTTAACAGTATAGACAAGTTTATAGTTATCATCAGTCAGCAACATTTATTGGAGATGACCCTGATAACAGAACGTAGGCTAAAAGTTTTTAAGTGAAATCTTTTTGGGCTGAATAGTTAAAGTATAATCTTACAAGCTAAAATAACTTGACTATAGAGTAGTTAGTGAGCTTATCTAGTTTTTGTTTGAGTAATGCTGGATAATAGGAATATATACACAAATGAAACTTTGCATCAGCTATTTGAATTCAAATGTTATTTTACCTTCTTCTTCTTCTTCTTCTTCTTCTATACATGTAGGGAATGACCTTTTTACTGTCCTGAGCATAAAAGCAGAATAAAATAAAAAATAGAATAAATTTAGATTTACAATAAAAATCGAAATTAAATAATTTGTACAAAGTGTGAACTATATACACTATATTGCCAAAAGTATTTGCTCACCCATCCAAATAATCAGAATCAGGTGTTCCAATCACTTCCATGGCCACAGGTGTATAAAATCAAGCACCTAGGCATGCAGACTGTTTTTACAAACATTTGTGAAAGAATGGGTCGCTCTCAGGAGCTCAGTGAATTCCAGCGTGGAACTGTGATAGGATGCCACCTGTGCAACAAATCCAGTCGTGAAATTTCCTCGCTCCTAAATATTCCACAGTCAACTGTCAGCTGTATTATAAGAATGTGGAAGTGTTTGGGAACGACAGCAACTCAGCCACGAAGTGGTAGGCCACGTAAACTGACGGAGCGGGGTCAGCGGATGCTGAGGCGCATAGTGCGAAGAGGTCACCAACTTTCTGCAGAGTCAATCGCTACAGACCTCCAAACTTCATGTGGCCTTCAGATTAGCTCAAGAACAGTGCGCAGAGAGCTTCTTGGAATGGGTTTCCATGGCCGAGCAGCTGCATCCAAGCCATACATCACCAAGTGCAATGCAAAGCGTCAGATGCAGTGGTGTAAAGCACGCCGCCACTGGACTCTAGAGCAGTGGAGACGCGTTCTCTGGAGTGACGAATCGCGCTTCTCCATCTGGCAATCTGATGGACGAGTCTGGGTTTGGCGGTTGCCAGGAGAACGGTACTTGTCTGACTGCATTGTGCCAAGTGTAAAGTTTGGTGGAGGGGGGATTATGGTGTGGGGTTGTTTTTCAGGAGCTGGGCTTGGCCCCTTAGTTCCAGTGAAAGGAACTCTGAATGCTTCAGCATACCAAGACATTCTGGACAATTCCATGCTCCCAACTTTGTGGGAACAGTTCGGAGCTGGCCCCTTCCTCTTCCAACATGACTGTGCACCAGTGCACAAAGCAAGGTCCATAAAGACATGGATGACAGAGTCTGGTGTGGATGAACTTGACTGGCCTGCACAGAGTCCTGACCTCAACCCGATAGAACACCTTTGGGATGAATTAGAGCGGAGACTGAGAGTCAGGCCTTCTCGTCCAACATCAGTGTGTGACCTCACAAATGCGCTTCTGGAAGAATGGTCAAAAATTCCCATAAACACACTCCTAAACCTTGTGGACAGCCTTCCCAGAAGAGTTGAAGCTGTTATAGCTGCAAAGGGTGGACTGACGTCATATTGAACCCTATGGATTAGGAATGGGATGTCACTTAAGTTCATATGCGAGTCAAGGCAGGTGAGCGAATACTTTTGGCAATATAGTGTATATATAGAAAGTATTAGAATTAATAATTATTAGACTTTAGTTAATTTGAAGAGAACCTGGCTGTTTGTTGTCTGTCTTTTTATTTTTATATATTTTTTACTAATACTGACCCATTTTTTCCATATGAACGTACATCCTCAGCTAGTTGGGTATTTTATCTTATGCTAAAAGCGCCACTTTCCTAAAGCTTTTTTTTTTTTTTTTTTTTTTTTTTTTTTATGAGCTCCGTCCAAGCCTGATCTAATGCAGTGATTAGCCCATGGTTCAGACTCCACTGACTGGATCTGATCAATGAGCAATGCTCGTGGAGTAGATCAACTAATTGCATGTTCGTCTCTTTCCTAATGAGCTTCTCACTATTGATCAGACTGACCAGCTAGAGTCATTAAGTTTTAAAGGGCGAGACACACACCCAGAATAGGACATGGCCTCTAGCTTTAACCCCTTGAGCTGTAGATTCGACAACATGGCACAGAAATCTTAGCACGCATTTCCTCCATAATTTAACACTCCTCAACTCACAGCTTGTGGTTTTTACATTTTACATCATGCCCTACGTGACCAACTATGGTAGTAGAGAAAAACGGTTTTATACACAAAATGATAATGTAGTGCATAAAGCACTGGAATCTTCTTACTATCACAGCTGTTGTGTTTCTCTAATACTCATTTCCCATCATCCGGCTGGTATATGCTGCTTAAAAAGGTGTACTGAGGATCCTTTCTGCACACTTAGCACCACTTCCCTCGATATTGTACAATATTGTATTGTACTTCCCTCGATATTGTTGAAGAAAAGTAAGGATTTCTTACCACACTATTTGGTGTCACACAAAACAAGGATGGGTTGCTTCCTGTTTGTTCTGCTTCCTCTTAGAGTTCCTCCTCACGTCATGAAAAAATATCAGGGAGATTTATTCTTACCACTGTCACCACTGGCTTGATCATTAGGGATAAATCTAAATCTATATTTTCATCTGGATCTCTGTCAAGCTTTCTGACAATGTCCATATAAATATAAATAATTGAATTGAATTGAATTAAAATACAATGATAGTCACATTATGTGACCAGATTACCAGCATCTGCCTGTACATTTGAGGGTTGTTGTTGTTGTTGTTGTTGTTGTTGTTGTATTTGGTAGTTATTTTGGTTTTGTTTGGGTGATTTAATGTTTAGTGATATTTAGGAAGTTGTTGTGACATATAAGGATGGGACTGAAATGTCAGATGGTTGTTGTTGTTGTTGTTGTTGTTGTTGTTGTTGTTGTTGTTGTTGTTCTTCTTCTTCTTCTTCTTCTTCTTCTTCTTCTTCTTCTTCTTCTTCTTCTTCTTCTTCTTCTTCTTCTTCTTCTTCTTCTTCTTCTTCTTCTTCTTCTTAATATTGTTGCTTTTGCCTCACATTATACTTTGTAGTTATTTTGGTTTTGTTGGGATGTTTTAGTGATATTTTGGAAGTTGTTGCTGTTGTTGTTGTTGTTGTTGTTCTACTTCCAATATTTTCAGTTGTATAGGTGAGTCTAGAGGTGCTTAAAATGCAATATGTATTGTTTTCTTTTTATAAATAGATAATACTGTTGTTGTTGTTGTTGTTGTTGTTGTTATTGTTGTTGCCAGTGTTGTTGTTTTAGTTGCTTTGGTTTCTCTTGACAGTGTTGGAATGCCTTATATAATATTTTCCTTTAAAAAAAAAGAAAGAAAATCATCTAGTTGTTGTTGTTGTTGTTGTCTTTGTTGCTCTCATTGTTATTTCTTCAGTTGGAGGAGTCTGGGTGGAATGTAATGTGTTATATGTTTCCTATTTAAATAAATGGATAGTGAATAGTCTTGTTGTTGTTGTTGTTGTTTTTGGTGAGTCTTGTGGGATTGTAATGCATTTTTTTTTCCCAGTAAAAAATAGAAAATCATATCTTTGTTGTTGTTATTGATTTTGTTGCTCTGATTTTTGTCCTTAATTCTTCAGTTAGGTGTCTGGAGTGGTTGGAATGCATTATATCATTTTGCCCATTAAAAATAAGAAAATAGTTTTCCTGCTTTTTTCTTTTCTTTTCTTTTCTTTACAAGTTCTCTTCATATCCAGTCTTCCAGAAAGAGTTTGGAGAGCAGAGAACAGACTGACAGACTGAGCAAAAGCAGTGGGAAGAAAATATACATAGAAGTTTGATGACATAAGCGCTCCACATTGACAAACTGGGGCTTGATAATTAGCCTGTAGTTCCACAGGAAGCGTTTCTCCTCGTACTGAGAAGTGATAAGACAACAGGGATTTGATGAGGCTGGTAGGAAGTTCTTTTGATGTATGGGGTTAATTAAAAAAATCCTAATACACAAATGTTTCTTTGTGTTTTGCAGATTAGTATCTTCATGACTCATCTTTCTAATTATGGAAATGATCGTCTGGGACTGTACACTTTTAAGAAGCTGCTGAATTTCCTGCAGACTTGGACTCACCTGAGGCTGCAGACCTTGCCTCCTGTCCAACTGGCTCACAAATACTTCAGCCTCTTCCCCTCAGACAGAGAGCCACTTTGGCAGGTGCGTGTATCTGTTTGTGTGTCTGTGTGTGTGTGTGTGTAACCAAGTGTATGCCAAGTTTGTGTGTAGGTGTTTGGTTTTTTCATCCAGTTCTGAGTCATTTGATTCCGCTAATTATCAAAACCCGCAGTGAGCTGAATCAGTCTTCTTGGCACCTTTTTTCCTTTTTTTTTCCTTTTCAGTGCTTGAGCGTTTCCCAGGATTGCCATTAAGAGGTGTTCTTGTATACCAAGTGTGTGTAGGTTGTTGTGCCTGAGGGAGTGTGGGACTGGGGGCATCTGATGATTGAGAAGTTAAAAGAGGCCCAGGCGGGCGGGGATTGAGGGAGCGTGAGAGAGGGACTGAGGGGAAGAATAGCATTAGTGTACAGTGTGGTGCCGTGTCAGGCTCTGTGGTCAGCAACTCCTCATCAGAGAATGTGGTGCTTGTTATTCACAGCTTTTCTTTTCCATGCTCGACTCACTGTAACGCGCTTCAGTGTGCTTCTGTTCCCGCCGCTCTCCTCTCCTCTCGCTCGCTGTGTTCTGCATTGCTCTTTGTTTGTGTGTGTGTGTGTGTGTGTGTGTGAATGCTCTTTGTTCTTCTCGCTCTGATCTCTTTTCTTGCTCATGTCATTTGTACTTAAAGCCTCTCACATTAAGGTTCATGTGGAGTCTTTGTGTGTGCAAGCGTTTGTGCCTGCACACGTATCACCTCCAGCTGAGCCTTTCTCAGTGTCACCCAGTGCACAAGTGCTCTATTGTCTCAATTCACTGTGCTCTGTGTGTGTGTGTGTGTGTGTGTGTGTTGGTGCTGTCAAAACCAATTTCGCCGTTCATGTTCTATCCCAATTTTTATTATGTTTACAAATACAAAAGCAAAATATTCCCGCTTGAATGCTAAAGTTTCCTCACCTTCGTCACCTAACACGAGTCTTTCCATGCTCGCGTATTTAGCTCTGTTCCATGTGGGATCCCGATTTACTGAAACAGCAGTCTCTGACAGTCTCTGTCATCACAGCTAATATACAGTACATTTATTGTAAGCCTCACAGATTAATTTAACAAAGGAGTATGTGTACAGTCATTGAATCTCTAAGGAAATGTTTGTTTGTTTATTTATTTATTTATTTATTTATTTTCTGGAATGAGTCTCCAGTGTCGGTGCTTTGTAACAGTCTGGTGAAAAGGGTGTAACTTTTTCTCTCATGGGAGAAAAAGTCTTTAGGCAGGAAGTTTTGCATCACATGGTTTATCAATAACATTCAAGATTCAAAGAACTTTATTAATCCCAGGGGGAAATTCCTTAAACTCTCAAACCCTCCGTCTTCTGTAGAGCTTATCCTACACATGGGGAGTCATGGGGAACCTGGAGTCCTGGACAAGGCAGGACTGGTACAAACTGGTCTACAACACCACTGTTACATTATATAGTATATGTAGTGAGCGTATACATATATTCAGTTGAGATCAGTTCTTCTTCCTCATACCATCTAAGGGAGTTTTTCCTTTCCAAAGTCGCCTCAGTCACCTCAGGCTTGCTCACTTGGGATAACATCTAGGACTGTTTGTCTGTTTATATGTTTGTTGTTTTCTTATGTTGTTTCTCATGTAAAGCTGCTTTGAGACAATGCTTTGTTAAAAGCGCTATACAAATAAAATTGAATTGAATTGAATTGAATTGTGATCCAAAAAAACTGTTAGTTCAGTGACAACCATTGTGGATGAACAACTAAAAATAGATCTTAAACCACAGTGTTAGAGATTCAGATTTGTATTATTGGTGTCTCTTCTTTGCTTGACGAAAGTGTTACCGATTTCACGTTTTGTATTTCGTGATGTGTGAAGACGTACGGTGCTGCTGCTAATGTTCGCTCAGATTGTGGTTCAGCATAAACCTGTAATTACTCATGAAACAAACAAACAAACAAACAAAGCCTAATTCATGTTCTAACGCAATAATGAAGGAATTTTAATGTTGCTGTGTGTGTGTGTGTGTGTGTGTGTGTGTGTGTGTGTAAAACCCAACACCTGACACTGATTTCAGCAATCACACACTTGTCACTGTAACTAGAAAGCATGTGCCAATGCTTCACCCATTTAGAGCTCAGATCAGCTCTAGACAGATTAACCCTTACTGGAATGATGAACAAGGTTTAGTCCTGGTTTTGACCTTCAGGGGAAAAAAAAGTTTTCTCTGGTCATTTTTAAAAAATATCGCACTTTCTTTTAATAAATGTAAATGAGTTAAATTGCTGCCTGATTAAAGGAGGGAGTTCAGTGAGTTTTTAAGTTCAATCTGTGCTTTTGTTTCAGTCAGTGTGGGCGTTGTGGCCCAGAGGATTTTCTCCTACATCTTGTTTTTTGACTCAGGGAACAGTGTGACCGTGGCTATGGTTAAGTGAATCATCTGTTAGGATTTAATCCCAGAAGAGTGTGAGAATCAGTGCAATGTCTGCGAATCTAGCACAAGAAAGCTCTATCCAGTCTTTATGACATTGTTAATCACTTTAATGCTAAGGACGTAAGGACGATATTTTCCCCTACCTACATAAATTTTTATAAAACCATTCACACTGAATTGCGTGAATCAAATTTCATTTATAATGTCCTTTCTGCCCTTTTTATGAGTCTCACACACAGACAGACAGACACACACACACCCACACGCACCTAAATTGTCATTCCATATTTGCAAGTGTGTGTACACATATATATATATATATATATATATATATATGATAAAGAGAAACATATATATATACACATATATATATATATATATATATATATATATATATAGAGAGAGAGAGAGAGAGAGAGAGAGAGAGAGAGAGAGAGAGAGAGAAAGAGAGTGTGTGTATTTCTCTTTATCTTATAGTTATACTTTTTTTTTTAATTTTCACTGTTTTTGATGTAAAGGCTTACTCTGGATGTTATTCCTCTTATCTACGTTGCCATGCCAACTTGAATTTCCTCTACAGGGCATTAATGAAAGTCCATCTCATCATCTCATCTCAACTCTTTGTGATGTTTTAGAACCCTTGTGAGGATAAGAGACACAAGGATATCTGGTCTAAAGAGAAAACATGTGATCGCTTCCCTAAGCTGCTTGTGATTGGGCCACAGAAGACAGGTAAGTGCCTCGAGCTCCACCTACTGGGCCTGCTGCGTAAATACACTGGCCTGAGACAGCCTATTATTATGGATTTAGTATGAAAATAAATTGTATTTTTCCATTATTCACGATTTTAAATGGATATTGTGTTAAATGTTGCTTACAGCTTACAGGTTTTACAGCGTGGGGGAAAGAAATATTTTATTATTTTATTTTATTTTATATTTAAGTTTGACAATAAAATGCAATCAAAACACTAGAAGCACAGTGTGAAATGCAGTTTGAATAACTACTTATCAGCTGTAGATTCATATAGTAGCAGATTATCACAAGTTATTAATAATGATAATAATAATAATATTAGCTGTACAGAAAAAAATGATAGACAAAATATGTAAAGGAAAAAATGCAGCATGTGAAAACAATACAGTAGTTGATTATATCAATATGAATATGATGATATGAATTTGAAATAATAATAATAACAACATAAGCTGTAAAGAAAAGAGGAAAAACCAATAGACAAAATATGTAAAAAAAATAACAAACAAACATTATTTTTAATAATAATAACAACAGCAACAACAACAAAAATAATAATAATAATAACAGCAACAACAACAATAATAATAATAATCATAATAATGATAAGTATCATCACCCAGGCTTGCTTACAGTATTTTTTTGTCCCTCATGTTTATTTGATTTTGTTTGATATCAGGGACAACTGCTCTGTATCTGTTCTTGGGCTTGCACCCTGACCTCATCGGCAACTATCCCAGCAAAGAGACATTTGAGGAGATTCAGTTCTTCAATGGACACAACTACCACAAAGGAATAGACTGGTAAGAAATACTTTTAACTTGCTCTTATTTCCTGTCTGTAGCCTTCTCTGTTTCTTTCACTTCATTTTTTACATCACCCTCAGCTCCAGGAGAAGAAGATTTCACTGTCATTGTCTGTGTAACTCAAATTAGTTACTCAGAAATGTTGATAGCTGCACCTTGGTGGTGGAATCACTGCCTGCTGAGAAGCAGCATTATAGGTGTATGTGTTTGTGACTCAGTTTTTTCTGTTACAGGTACATGGAGTTTTTTCCCCTCCCTTCCAACACCAGCTCAGATTACTACTTTGAGAAGTGCGCCAACTACTTTGACTCTGAATTAGCAGCACCCAGAGCAGCAGCTCTCCTGCCTAAAGCTAAAATCGTCACTGTCCTCATCAGTCCTGCAGAAAGAGCTTACGCCTGGTACCAGGTACTGACTTCTACATGCCTATTTCTTTGCCGCGACATGATTTACCAAAAAAATGACTTGATATCTTGTTAACTAATAGATTAAAGACATCAGAAGCAGACTTCCTTAGGAGCATTTGTCCCAAATGTGAAGGAATATGACTACTTTTTTCCCTCTTCAGTACAAAAGAACCACAGATTGTCCCGACACATGAACAAGTTGAGGTGAAGATCAGCTAAAGTCAGTGAGAGTGGAATGTAGGGTCAAGAGACACTGAGCTTGAGACAGGCACATGTGAAACTCGGGTCAGGAAGTACAATGAGGTCATGGAAATTCGAGAGCAAAGCTTTAGACCTGAAATATCTTTCGAGATTGAGAAGAGCTGAGATTGCGGTCAGAAACAGCTTGAGGTCATGAAAAGCTGAATTTGGGTTTAAAAGAAGCTGAGCATGAGGTCAGGAATGAATGGAATGATGAACATTGTATGGGGGGAAAAGAGGAATAAAGAGTTGAACTTAAGGTTTTGCTAAAGCTTTAGATTAGGAAAAACTGACCTTGAGGTTCACAAAGAGTGAAGTTTGTGGTCAGGAAGGGCTCATCTTGTGGTCATAATGAGTTTAGCCTGAGCTGAGGAAGGGCCGAGATTTAGGTCAAGAAAACCTGAGGTCTGGGTCACGAAGAGCTGATGTTGAGGTCAGGAAGAGCTCATCTTGGGCCGAAACGAATCACTGTATCTTCCCTGTTCTTCGCCATAGCACCAGAGGGCACACGATGATCCGGTGGCTATGAAATACTCTTTTCATGATGTCATCACCGCACCCCGTGATGCCCCTGCAAAGCTTCGTATCCTACAGAGCCGCTGCCTCGTCCCGGGGTTATACGCCATTCACCTCGAGCGCTGGCTAACACACTACCACCCCAGTCAGGTGGGTTAGTCTTTTTCAAAACTTCATTGCCTTTTTGTAGCGCTTCAGTGTGGAATGATATCTAAGAATATTTATCTGTTATCATGTCATTTTTTTTTTTTTTTTTGCATTATGTAGATTATGGTTGTGGATGGGCAGATGCTGAAAACTGAACCAGCATTAGTCATGGATAAAGTCCAGAAGTTTCTGGGACTAATAAATACCGTGAACTACCACAAGATCTTGGCGTAAGTTTAGCCCTGTCTCAGTCGTTTTTAGCTACTATATGATTAAAAGGTTTACCCAGGAAACACAGTATCAGGTATAACCAAGGAAAAGATCGCAACTCTCTTAACCATCACCCTCTTCCTATTTTAAAAAAATCACATAGTGTTCCATATAAGTAGTAAATCAGGTCATGGTTTAATCTTCTTGTTACGAATTACCCAGTAACTGCTGAAGCACATCCAGGTCATTCAAGATCGTTCATTCATTTTAGCTTCAAAATGAATCTGCAAACCAGGCAAAGGAGAAATACAAGAGCATTTTGTATTATGTATTATTCATAAATATTAATTTTAAAGCAAAAAATGAATACACTAGACCAAGACCAAGACCCACTTCTGTTTTTAAAAATTTGGCTTGTCTTTAGAGTTCTCTGTGTTTATAATGGATTTATATTTGTATTCTGACAGCAGTTGTAATTTTATACTAAATTGTCCTGTGGGAATATTTGTCTTAACCCTGAAAACATTTTCTGACCTGTGCAGGTTTGATCCTAAAAAAGGTTTCTGGTGTCAGCTCCTGGAGGGAGGAAAGACTAAGTGTCTGGGAAAAAGTAAAGGAAAGAGATACTCAGATATGAAGTTTGAGGTATGCCATCTTCACCTGTTTCATGCAGGTTCTGTCACTTTCCTATGTCTCTGTATGCCTGTCATACGATCTGTAAAGATCGGATGAAGTCCTGAACCTGAACCTGTGTTTATGTCATGCTACAGTTATGCACAGGAATGTAACCAAAAGTTCTTGTTCTCTCACTTCCACAGTCCCAGTTGTTTCTAAGAGAGTACTACAGAGATCATAACATTGAGCTGTCAAAGCTGCTGTACAGGATGGGTCAACCTTTACCCACCTGGCTCAAAGATGAACTTCTTAACACTAGGTAGCTTTGAGCCACGTTCCTCGCCTCCGTCTGAGAATGGTACAGTCGCCATCACCAGTCCTTTTTCTGAAGCGGAATAAACCATCTATATTGTTGTGGGTGAGGAAGTCATGTCTCGGTGGATTTCCCCTGAACATAACGTGGTTTGTAATCCTGTGGTTTGTAAAATATGTCATCTCTACTTCTGCTTATTAAAACCCCCATGGGGTAGTATGTTATCTCACTGACTCATCCAAAGAGGAAACGGTACATCCTCTCATTAAATCATGACAGATCTAAGTGTGTCATACTCGATATGGTATTTAGCACTGGCTTCTCTCACTTCTTCTTGATAAGAGGAAGATTTAAAACACATGAGATGTGCTGGGATAAGCCATGTCAAGAGACCAGGAACCAGGAGTCCGCAAAGAATCAATGCACTGACCATGAAGGTATGGATGAACTGCCGTTTCTTCACCTCAGGACTTGTCTGTTTTGGGGTCACAAGAGAAAAAGTGTGTATTTTAAGTGCCAGTAATTAAAGGCTGCACTGGGTTTTTTTGTACAGTGTAACTACATTACACTCTTTATTATATGAACTAATTACAAAGCCCTTATTCAGCATGACCCTGACACAGTGCCATAACGGCCATCAACACTAAATGAATGTGTAATAATTAAATGCAAAGCTTGACAGGTATTGATTTTTTTTTTATTGTTAATGATTTCCTGCAGCTAATTTCTTGCCATTTGTCTACGTTGTATCCTGAATCATCACCAAGCTTAATACAGCAGGTGACATTACTTCGGGCGTGATGTACACTGCTTCAGTGGAGATCAGAGCACTTCACATGCCTTGTGTTGGAAAATTAAATGCAGTACAAGGCCCATAAATCAAAGGTTATTAACACTGAGAGAACCATGTTCATTGATTCAGAAATATTGAATGTGGGGAATTATATTAAATTCAACTGAATTATTTATATCATGTCACAGAAGACATGAAACACTTTACATTGAAAAATACCCAGCTTAATTATTGTTTTTGTAAAGAAATCTCGAATAGTACAGTTGATTGCTCCACCAACAGTTTTTATTTTTTATGTGCTTTTCATCTCTTATCCCAACCCCTTCTCTTTTCGTCTCAGATTCTCCATCATACATCACAGCTCCTACTTTACTTATCCCAAACTTTACATCAATCATACCAACCCCTACCTATTCACTTCACCCTCTCCTCTAAGCACCTTCCACCTCACCCCATTTAATGCCAGCCACTCATCTCATCTCATCTCATTATCACCCCATCCCATATCCCAGCCCCTCTGCCTTTCATTCCAGCCCTTACTACTCGCATCCCAATCCCTACATCATTCATGACACCCTGACATGACATCCGCCCTCTTTTGTGCTAGCAACTCCCCTTTCCATGCAAACTCCTCCTATTCTTAATCCCAACCCATTCATCACTCATCCCCCTTTTATCCCTACATCATTTGTGGCAGCCCCTACCATTTTCATCCCAACACCTCTCTCACACTTCCCCAACTCAAAAGCCATGCCTTCACGCCCAACTACAACCACCTCGTCTGGATACACCATACAGACTAGTCCTGCCTGCATCATCCAGTTCAATCCAGTCTCCAAGGATTGGATATTCCCTTCAGCATTAGCATCAGCCATTTTATCCTCTCTTTCAAATCTTCTGACTCACACTCTCCTAAAAAACCTCAAAGTTCCTGAATCTTCATTGGCCTTCTGTTGTCTCTCACAGCATCATCTGCTCTGCCTTTCCAACTAATCAGTAGGAACTCCATGACTACCTAGCCATAGTTTTAGATCCAGCTGTGGTGAATAGCATCGGCTCTTCTCAGCCAACGCCTCAACATACACATATAACCGTACTGCTGCATCTTTCCTGTGGTATAAGTAACTGGCCATCCCATCTGGCATCCTCATGCTCAGTGGCCACTATTCAACCAATTTGCTATTAATTGTTGTTTGATCTTTTTTTGATTTTGTTCTAATGGTATGTAAAATATAAGTATTGACTAAATTACGTTTCATAATACACCCACCATCGACTTTAATAGGAAAGCACACATGCACCTGCTCATATATGCAGTTATTCAATCAGCCAATCACATGGCAGCATTACAATGTATAAGATTGTGCAGATACAGGTAAAGAGCTTCAGGTAATGTTCACATCAGACATCAAAATGGGTAAAAAAAAAGTGTGATCTGGTTGTTGGTGCCAAGATGGGCTGGTTTGAGGATGTCTCTAGTGTTCACACAGAATGGTGTGAAAAACAAAAAAACATCCTGTGAGCAGAGAGTCTGCAGGCTGAAACACTCTGTTGATGAAAGAGATGAGAGGAAAATGACCAGAGTGCTCTGAGGTGACAGGAAATAACAGTAACAGAGGGACAAATAAGCACTTTTTACAACACATCAAACCTTGAGGTGCTTTGGCTACAACAGCAGAAGCCCATATCCGGTTCCACTCCCACCAGCTAACAACAGGGATCTGAAGCTATCACGGGCACAGACTCATCAAAACTGAACAGCTGGAGAGTAAAAAAAAGACCATTTTTGGCTCTTTTGTTCTAATTTGGGTGAGTCAGGATTCCTGTAGCTCCAGATTCCTGTTCTTGGCTGACAGGAGTGGAACCTGAGCTGAATCTCCATCCACTTCAAGGTTTGATGTTTTGAGCATGCTGAGATGCTTTTCAGCTCACTACAGTTATGAACATGTGGTAGCTTAGTGGTTAAAGTGTTGGACTACTAATGGGAAGGTTTGGAGTTTTTAAATCCTAAGTCCACCAAAGCTGCCTCCTTGAGCAAAGCCCTTAACCCTCAATTTTATAAAATGAGATGAAATGTAAGTCGCTCTGGATGGGTGCCTCTGCTAAATGCTGTAAATGATCATTGATTAGAGATATTGTTTCTTTTCTGGCAGCTCAACTTAATTTGACCAATTTCATCTGACCGCTCTTTCAACAGACCTGTCACTCAATGACTGTTTTTGTTTTTTACACCATTCTGTATAAACTCTAGAGACTTGTAGTGTGTGAAAATCAGCAGATTCCGAAATACTCTTCTGGTACAAACAATAATGCCACAGAACTGTCTGTCTGTCTGTCTGTCTGTCTGTCTGTCCGTCCGTCCGTCCATCCCAAAGATCACATGATTGGCTAAATGAATGCAAGATGTTTGGCTGATGAACTGCATGAATGTGGAGGTGTGCAGATGTTCCTAATAAAGTGGACGGTGGGTGTAATTTTTGCAACTTAACTCAATCAAGACTTTTTGAAAATGGACTTTCTGTACTGTTAACCAGTTGCTTATAGCGCGATGCTTTATTTCTATGTAGTGTTTACAGATAAAGTGCAGGACATCAGGACAGTTTTACCCCAGTTCCTGGCAAACTCGTACTGAAATTCTATGTTAATATACAAATGACCGTTTGTATTTTCTTAGGCTGGGAATGTGGTATTATTACTCTACAGTCTACTTAAAAAGGTACGCAGTTAAACGTCGTAACTTTATACCAAGTTCCTACTTGGGGATAATGTGATTATTGTTTGAAATTTTCCTCAGTGCTGTATTATTTTGTTTTTCTTTTCTTTTCTTGAATTATTTCCTTTGTTACTGTACAAAACCGTGCAGGAACCTCTAGTGAATGTGGCGCATTACATGCTGCTCACCACAGACATGTAACCTGTATTTGCAGGAGACGCAACGGACCTAGCTTTTTCTGAAAACCAGGAAGTCGAATGTTTGTTCAACATGTGTTTTCATTCTGGAAGGTGAAATGATAAACGTTCCTCTTTTTAAACTTGCTTTGTGGTTTTAATTGGATGCGGCAAATGGCGTATCGTTACACTTCTCCATCAAACAGAAGAACATGGTGCAAACAAAATCAACCAGGATGGCAGCATTTTGACACTTTTCTGTGATTTGCCGTGTGAGCTGTGCCATACCCAAGCAGTTATGCTGCAATCGTCTACCCTACTTACACAGGTTCCCTCCAGAGAAGTTCACATCAAGGGTTTAACACACAGTGCCACTATCAGTATCTGTTTAGTGCTCCAAATATTCACATCTGTATTTGGATTTAAATCAGATTGTGGCCTAAAATGGAAGTGTTTTGTTAGTTTTTTACACCCTACCTAGATAGCCATTTTCTGTCCATTTATTTTTTTACTTGGGACATTTTCCGATAATATTATTTGCTTCCATTTCTCAAACTCTAGTAGCTAATCTAAAAATCCTGACGAGGCAGTTACTAAGGATGAATAAATGCATTGCTGTAAATACATCATTAACGTTCATGTTAATGACTGGTCTTTCTTTGTCCTTCGAGCTTCACATCTGACTCTTCACTGGCATGAGAATAAAAATCTCCTGCTAGTGTGATTTTTTTTTTTTTTTTTTTTTTTTTTGTTTCTTTCTTTCTTCGTCATCCCAATCCAGATCCTTTTTTCTTTAGAAACTCTTTCTAATTTTGTAAAGGGAAGTCATGTGATTGTGATTCTTATTCTCGCGGGGTTTGGGTTAGTTGCTGTGCTGTACTGGTTGAAGCACACCATTAGATACCTGCAAAAATGTTGAATTCAGGAATGAATGAAATGAATTCATTTTGTCACTCTGCTGTTTTTTGTTTTTTTTTTTGCCTTGTTTGGTCTAGCCAGAGAAATCGTACCAATTTCTGTTTGCTAACTGTATTCTGAGCTGCGTTATTATTTACACACCTAATTTTCAACATTCTTGAGGTGAAAAGGCTCTTTAACTGTTGCCATACTTCAGCACCTTCCTATGTTCTTTGTCCTTCTGTTACTAATGCCGATTCTCAATGCACAAACCTGTAATCAGTATCGCAAGCACAGGTTACAGTATAATTTCATAAGCTGTGTGGTTTCATGCTTAGATAAGATGGTAATTATAGGTTTGCAGAAGTACAATGCTTTTTCTTTCAGGTTGACTGTAAATGAACTGCAACCTCAGATGACTTATGTGCTTTACATTTCTTTTCTTTTTTTTTTTTACACCCACTCAAGTAATTTTGAGTGATAAACGTCAAGTGTGTGTGTGTGTGTGTGTGTGTGTGTGTGCGCGTACGTGTGTTTGAGAACAGGCACTGTGGCTTGGCTGCCTGCCACAGTTTAACAGAAAACAGAATAAATGGGCTGCTGTAATTACTATAATTTTATTCACTTGTCTCTTTCCTTCGTGTAAGGTATTTACTTGAAATCTTTTATGATACAGATTTAAAAAAAAAAAATAGGTTCATGTTTGTGGGGGAAACACACCTCTCCACATTGCACAAGACATGACATTTACACAAATTAATAAAATATATACTTAGTCATAATAAGAACAGATAATAAATAATCTGAGGCCCATTAAGGAATAATTCATGTGCATACAGTACAGTATAAAAAACTAGTTGAATTTGTCAGTGAATGAAATGAACTCATTTTTCAGTGAGTGAAAAACACAATAAATAACTCAGGATAAATTTCTTGAACCTGTTTGTCCAGTGTTCTGGACATCACAAACATCAAGTCAAATTTAACAAGTAAGGTCAGGATCATGTGCAATTCATTACTATATATACTACTACTATATATACTACTGTGTTTAATAGGACTTTTATTTAAATTCAAATCTATTTAAATAATTTTTTTGCATTGTAAAACATCTATCTGTCTGTCTATCTATCTATCTATCTATCTATCTATCTATCTATCTATCTATCTATCTATCTATCTGTCTGTCTGTGTGTATATATCTGTCTGTCTGTCTGTCTATCTGTGTCTGTCTGTGTGTGTGTCTATATCTATCTATCTATCTATCTATCTATCTATCTATCTATCTATCTATCTATCTATCTATCTATCTATATATCTATCTATCTACCTGTGTCTGTCTGTGTGTGTGTGTCTATCTATCTATCTATCTATCTATCTATCTATCTATCTATCTATCTATCTATCTATCTATCTATCTGTGTCTGTCTGTGTGTGTCTATATCTATCTATCTATCTATCTATCTATCTATCTATCTATCTATCTATCTATCTATCTATCTATCTATCTATCTATCTGTGTGTGTCTATATCTATCTATCTATCTATCTATCTATCTATCTATCTATCTATCTATCTATCTATCTATCTATCTATCTGTGTCTATCTATCTATCTATCTATCTATCTATCTATCTATCTATCTATCTATCTATCTATCTATCTATCTGTCTGTGTCTGTGTCTATCTATCTATCTATCTATCTATCGAGGTGTGTGTGTGTGTGAAACTTGCAGCTGTATTACCGTCAGAAATTTGGTGGTGCCACAGTTGTGTTTCTGCCTCACAGCCCCAATGCCTCTGATTTGATGAAGAGCTCTTGTGACTGTCTTTGTGGAGTTTCACCTGTTCTTCCTCTGTCTGTGTGGATCACAAACCAGAGAACCCAAGGAAGGTGGAATGGGTATGTTAAATTGCACAGGAAGGAAGGAAGTGAGGGAGGAAGGGAGGACGGGAGTGTGCACTCTTCCATCCAGTATGATTTCTTCCATTCCCTGGATAGGATTCAGACCCTGATTAGCATAAAGCAGAGGAATGACAAATGGCATATTTATCTATAGTGTTTATAGACATGTCCTCAGACACGGCATTGTTTAACAGTAAAAAGAGCTCAGATGTTGAACAATTATAACATGGGGACATGCTTGTTTTCAACAGTGGCCTAGACCAATGGTTCTCAAAGCGGTCAGTGGTCCATGAACCATGACCAGGTGCTCCATGAATATAATGGCAATCCTTCATTATCAAACTTAGTTGATAAATTTATTGTGTGTTTAAAGTTGTCAGCTTTTTGCTTGGTTAATTTATATAATGAGGGGAGTACAGAATTTATCTTACAATTGGAATGCAATTAAACATTTCAGCCGCTGCTGTTTCTCACTGGAACCTCAAAATGTTGGACATTGCACCTGCACAATAATAAAAAAAAAGCGAAGTATTTATTTACTCCATCGTGTGAAGGTGTCTAAAGTAGCACTGCATACATATCTGTGACTGCCCTGCCCTCAAGTGGCCGCAGAGATGTACTGCAACTTCCAAAAACAGTCTATCTTTAGGAATATAGTCAGTTATAAAGGTTTGAAGAAATGTTAACATAGCACGTGCCCCTTGCTGATTTTCATATATTAAGGCAACACATTTTACATTCATGGCATCTTACTCAAAAGTGCTTTCAAATGTGTATTAACAACACATCCTCATTCTAGTTAGCTATGTCCACCACCTGGGCACCAGGACACACACTGTCCTTTCCTTGATGCTTGTCTTTGCTGTATCTCCTGAGGGATTCACGTAGTGCTGCATACCAGAATGTGATAATAGACTGGTGATTCTATTAAACCCAATGCTTACCCAGGATCTGGGATGTATGTATGATTCTGAATAAGCAATTAAATAAAATCCTTTTACAGGGAAGTAGTTCACTTTCTTAAAGAAAAGCACTTATAATCAAAAAATAAGAGTTGCTGCTGAACCCCAGCGAAATATAAAGCATATAAAGTGGTCCAGCAAGTGGTGTTGTCATGTCACAGCTCCAGGGCTCAGGTTACTGTCTGTTCTCTGCGT